>NC_047665.1:27216954-27514454 GCF_011762505.2 Arvicanthis niloticus | reverse complement strand
ACAAATGTATCGGATGACTACACTTATTCTTTGTAAGCACAAGAAAGCACTTACAGCAATGGATCGTAGGCAACAAAACAAGAAAAAGTACTCTAGGACCAAAAGACATAAAACTCTGGATTAAAAGCATCTCAGTGTGAAAAAAAAAAAATGGTTCAGAAAGTGCAGTGCTTGTCATGCACTTTTAAACACGGAATTTATACCCAACCAAATACCAGTTAAGTAACAGGACAGAATGAAGACCTTATCAGACCCACATGAGGATCTAAATTCCATCTATAGAACCTATGCTAGGTGGGTGTTCAGGTATTCATTGGTGATGTTGAAGCAGAGACTAGCAGATCCCTTTGGCTTACTGGCTAGCCAGCGTAGATTGCTCTCATTAGCCCCTCATTAGCCCCGCCTAATGAGAGACTTTCAAAAAATAAGGTAGATGGCTTTCAAATAACAACATGCAATGCTGACCTCTGATCTCTACATATATGCACATACACATCCATGTACACACACACATGTACCTACATGAACACATACCGGCACATGCATGAATGCTATGCCCCCTCTTCAAATGAAATTTCATCGAGTCCCAGAAAAGAAAGCAAGCTAGACCAGTGTGGAGGCACATACATCACTGCTGTTTCAGAATACAAGACTGAGAGAAGAACGCTACAAACTCCAAAAGAGAAAGAGATGAAATAACTACAGGTTTCATGTAACAGGCCAGAATGTGATGGACTAAAACCTCTACGTTTCTGAGATACATTTTTCTTAACCTAGAATTTTATACTCAACCTAACTACCAATTATGTCAGACAACAGAATGAAGACCTTTTCAGACCCACAAAGAGAGAGGAAAACTGGTGGATGAATAAAAAAAAAAAAACCAAGGCTGATGTTCATTAATACAAAAAGGGTAACACAGAGCCAAAAGAGAATGCTTTAAAAAATAAAGCAAAATGAAACACATGTGTCTTGGAGAAGCTCAGTGGTGTTTGCTGAGCATGTGCAAGGACTTAGGTTCCATGCCTGGGACTGAATGAACATATTGACAGATATTCAAAACTGAAAGAGTTGATACTGAATTTGTGACTATTACAATGCAAACTAAGCAAATTAAACAAGAAGCCAGAAAGTGGCATAACAAAGGAAAATTAATTACATTGACTAAACCACTCAGAATGCAGAGTCTTGATAACACTGAATAAGGAGGCAAGAAAAATTAAAATTTATCTATATTGGGGGAATGCAGAAGTTGACTATGTTCCCAAGGTCAGGTGTTTAAAAAAAAAACCAAATCCTTGATTGCAGGAAATACTGCCTGGTTTCTTTTTCAATCAAGATGTCTGTTAAACCTATCATATTATATACATGTGCTTAAAATACAGTTGTGACTCGGAATCTAGAGAGCAGGAGGACTCCTGTGTGGCTGGTGACAGGGCATGAGACCCCATGGTAAGCAGCTCTTCTGGGATGGCAGCAGCTTAAATATCTCACAATCAGTCGTGTGGCATCATGTTTATAATTCTACTTTACGCACGTGTAACTTTACTAAAACTTAAAGCCAGCCTTTTAGAAAAGAGAAAGGGAGTGAGCAGAAGCCTAGGGAGCAGATGTGAGTTTGACTGACAGGTGTGACCCACACACACACTAGCAGTGGGGCTGTGCCAGTCACTCTCCATCCTCCACAGCCATGATGATCCCTCTAGGGGAATGCCCTTTAGGGTGACTGGAACCGCTTAGTCACTTTCGAGTCTCTTCATACTCCTTTGCAGCTGAATCAAACCCTTACCTCCACAGAGTTCGAGATTGACATCATTGTAATGTGACCTTGAAATAAGTTTGTTTTTATTGTCTTTATACTACCAAGGGAATTTTGCACACTCGAGATTTAATTTCTTGTTTTCCAAAATGGATATATTGATAAAATACCATAGTTTCAACATTTATATTCACTTCTGTATAATTCCCCAGCTCTTGCTCTAATCCATCCAGAAAACAAACCAGCCATCTGAACAAAACTTCAGCCCCCGCACATAATCACACTAACAAAACAGAATTCAAAGCCCCTTTTGTTTGTAGATAATCAGACATATCAGAAATAAAAAGTGATTCTGAAAACCACTCACTTCTCATTGGGGTGATTTATGTTATAATCATAATAGAAAGAAATGTACAGAGAGAATATGGACATCAATACAAAGTGTTTAGAGATGGCTGCAAATACTCAAGGGAGCTGTCAGTAGATCCTGTTTAACCCACTCACAGGAACCTCTTATGCAGTTGTAATACCAGGGCTTGTTGTATGCCCTGCACCCAAGTTCTTCTGTCACCTGTCTCCTGATATGGTGAAGCCACCAGTGACATTTACCTGCCCATGTGATACCTGCAGCTCTCCCCTGATTATCTGTACCTTCTAGCAACAGCTCACTAAATGTCTGTTCTTTCCTAGAACACGCTCTCTGCAGCCTTGGTAACAACATGCAGTCCTGTTGACCACAGCTTGATGTCCACCCGCTACAACTAATTGCCTACACTTCCTTTGCTTAGACAATTACAAGAGCTCACAGCAATCTATTGTTGTTCTTGCCATTCTCTGGGCTTTCTCCACTCAGCAGCTACCTGATGCGTGAGAAAATCTAACCCATGTGCAGTCACCAACCAAAGGTAGACGCTGATGTGGATGTCAGGAAGTACATGCTGACACGAGCCTGATATAGCTGTCTCCTTAGAGGTCTGCCAGAGTCTGACATATTCAGAGGCAGATGCTCACAGCTCACCTTTGATCTGATCAAGGGGTTCCCAAAGGAAGAGTTAAAGAGAAGACTGAAGGAGCTGAAAAGGGTTTGTGGCCCCATGAGGAGAGCAACAATACCAACCAACCAGAGCTCCCCAGGGTCTAAACTATCAGCCTGGGAGCACATAGGGATGGACCCATGGCTCCATCTGTATATGTAGGGGAGGATGGCCTTGTTGGGCATAGGTGGGAGAGGAGATCCTTGGTCCCATGAAGGATGAACACCGAGTGTGGGGGAATTTGAGGGTGGGGAGGTGGGAATGGGGGGTAGTTGGGGGCACATCCTCATAGAAGCAGGAGGAGGGGGGATGGATAGGGGGTTCCTGGGTGGTGGGGGGAATGGGATAAGGGGATAAAATCTGAAATGTAAATTTAATATCCAATTTAAAAAAAGAACTGATACCAACCAAAAAAAAAAAAGAAATTTAGATAATGCATTTTGTTCATATTCAACTTCTTTCCACATTCTTCCTATATTCTAATAAGTGCCCCAAAGTCAGTTATTATAGATCATGATCAAAATGTTGATCAAAGACTTGAAAGTAAAGATATATAAATTGTGTGTCTTTGAAAAAAAAAAAAAAAGAGAACATAAACCAGACCATGACGCCCCTCTCAAAATACTCTCATGGCTGCAATTATGCTAAAGCCAAACTTCTCACCCAGGGCCTGCCTAGAGGCCCACAGTCTACCACTCTATAATTACTGCCCAGCTGTTGTTACCTCAGCGGCCACACTATCTTCCAGATGTCAGGTCCCATGTACCATTCTGACTGCTGCCTTCCTGACCACTGTGTCTAATGAACATTTACCTGTCACATCACCCTGTTCATTTCCTTCACAGCACTACACACTGAAGGCTTTGCTTACTTGTTGATTTACACAATTGCAACTTCTTCCCTGCACAGGAGGTTGGAAACCTTGTCTTGCTCAGTGTTAGCTTAGGTAAAAACTAATCAGTGTTCATTTTAATAAATTAGAGAATATTTAATTGGAAAGGTATAACCAAGGAGAGAAAGAAAGAAACGAAAGATCCCAGAGCAGTGGTTCTCAACCTTCCAAATGGTACAACTGTTTAATACAGTTCCTCATGTTGTGGTGACCCCCCCCCCACCATAAAATTTCATTGCTACTTCATAACTGTAATTTTGCTGCTGTTATGAGTTGTAATATAGATGTCTGATATGCAGGATATCTGATATGCTATCCCCAAAAGGATCATGACTCACAGGTTGAGAACCACTGCCTTAGAAGAAACAAGTAATACAAGCAATAGTGGAAACCATCAATATTTTCTAATTATTTTCTCAGACAAATGTTAGAACTCATTTCTGTGGTTTATATGGAACTTGTTTCCAAAAACCTGTGTTTGGATATTAGTCATAGAGTGGTAGGAGGAACAGGTAGAACCAGATGGATGGTGATTAGGTTACTGAGGGCCTAAGTTTTAGAAGGGATTAATACTGGAGTCACTGAAGGAGTTTTTCTTGAGGTAGTGTGTGTGTGTGTGTGTGTGTGTGTGTGTGTGTGTGTGTGTGTGTGTGCGCGTGTGTGCGCGCATGCATGTAAGACAGACAGACAGACAGACAGACAGACATTAGCTGGGTACGATGCTAGCATCTGTAATTCCAGACCTCAGCACTTAGAAGCTGCTGAGGCCAGATGGTTACAAGTTCCAAGCCACTCTGAGCTATGCAATGAGATTCTATTTCACAAAACAAAAAGAAGAGACTGGTCCCTCTCCAGCCTTCTATCCCTCCATGTCATTTCTCCTTAGACATGCTTCTACCATAATGCTACCTGCCTCTGAGCCCTCACCAGAGACCATGTCAGTGGAGCTGTTTATGCTCCAAAACTGTGTGCTCGATAAGATTCTTTTTTTATTAAAGTATATGAATTCACTATATAGTGATTTGAACAAAAATAGTGTTCATAAGCCCATAGCAAGTGGTGCTATTAGGAGGTATGCTTCCTTGTTGAAGTGGGTATGGCCTTGTTGGAGTATGGTATTATTGGAGGAAGTCTGTCACTGAAGGGTGAATTTGAGGTTTCAAAAGCTTAAGCCAGGCCCAATAGCTCACTCCCTCCTCTTGCGGATTCATACATAGCACTCCCAGCTCCCTCTCCAGCACCATGTCTGCCTGTGTGCCACCTTGCTTCCTGCCATGGTGATTATGGATTAAACCTCTGAACCTGTAAGCCAGCCCCAATTAAGTGTTTTCCTTTATATGAGTCACTGTGGTTATAGTGTCTCTTCACAGCAATAGAAACCCTAAGACATGTTTTAAAAGAAAAATAAGGCCACAAGAATTCTAACACAAAATTCAGAAAGAAAGAAAGAAAGAAAGAAAGAAAGAAAGAAAGAAAGAAAGAAAGAAAGAGAGAGAGAGAGGGAGGGAGGGAGGGAGGGAGGGAGGGAGGGAGGGAGGGAGGGAGAGAGAGAGAGAGAGAGAGAGAGAGAGAGAGAGAGAGAAAGGAAGGAAGAAAGGAAGAAAAGAAAGAAAGAAAGAAAGAAAGAAAGAAAGAAAGAAAGAAAGAGAGAAAGAAGGAAGAAAGGAAGGAAGGAAGAAAGAAAAACAGAAAAAAGTCTTGGAAAATGTATCTAAAAATCTGACTGACAAATGAGTTAAAAGCAAAACATCCATTTCTCAGATATAAACTTAAAAGCAAACATTTAGGGAGAAAATGTTTAAATAGATAGGCGAATCAGTTAGATCATACATAAAGCATACTGTCCAAATAGTGCCTGTTTAAGAAAGAGAAAACACAAGACAAAGAACTATTAAAAAGGTCTACAGAACAAAAGAAAAACCTCTCTCTCTCTCTCTCTCTCTCTCTCTCTCTCTCTCTCTCTCTCTCTCTGACATTATCAAACTAGATAAGAAAAGGGGAGGGGTAAAATGCCCATACACTCATTAGCACGAAAGCTTAGAATGTCAAACCTAAGGATTACAGAAAAAGTCAACTGTCTACCATCTTTGTTACTTTTCTATTGCTGTGACAAAGCATCACAATCAAGGAAACTTATAAAAGAAAATGTTTACTCAGGCTTTCAGTGGCAGAGACTTTGGGTACATGGTGGTAGAACAAAGGCATGGTGGTGGGAACAGATGAGACCTCACATCTTGATCCATAAGTAGAAAACAGAGAGCTCACACTGAGAATGGTGTGATTCTTTTGAAATCTCCTAGATCTTTCCACACTCCACACATCACACACCAGTTCTAACAAGACCACACCTCTTAATCCTTCCCAAACAGTTCTACCAACTAGGGCCAAATATTCAAATATAAGAGCCAATAGGTGCCATTTTCATTCAAACCACTTCATTCCACTCGCTGCCCTATATATAGCTGTAGTCATATCATAATGCAAAATGCATTTAATCTATCTTAAAAAGTTCCTGTAGTCTTTCAGTCTCAACACTATTTAAAAGTCAAGAGTTCAAAGTCTCTTCTGAGACTCAAAGTAATCTCTTAATTATAACCCCTGTAAAGTCAAAAGTCAAGTTACATATTTCCGATACAGAATGGCAGAGAATATACATCACCATTCGAAAAGGGAGGAATCCAGCATGGTGAGGAAATAGTGGACAAAGAAAGATCAACGCCAAGCAGTGCAAACTCTAAATCCTGTAGCTCTATCTGATGACAAGTGGCTTCTGAAGGGCTCTGGTCTTCGAGCTTTGCTGCCTGCAGTGTGTTTGAGTATGGGGGGGAGGGGTGTGGCTAGTTACACTCCCTGTGTGCATCTTTCTTGACATGTATCCTATAGCTCTGGCACATCTAACATCCTGTGGTTTCCAATTGGTTCCAACCCCACCTTCTCGGCTTTACAAAATAACCTCTCGGGCCTCATGTAGGGACACAACTGCACACACTGGATTCACCAGCAATCCTTAACTGCAGAAGAAGATTCTACAACCCTTTTACTCGTGTATTCTTCATGACTCTACAGCCAGAGGACCACCTGTACTACATGCTAAGTCTCACTACCAACTTGAGATGGGGACTGGCAGCCTGGACGCCCATTTTCAGCAGTTTTGCTATCTTGTTGCCTTTAGCTTTGTTTCCACAAGTTGGATACTCGGCTGGGTGAGATCTTGCCCTGAGGTCACTTACTCCATTCATCCCCCTGCAGACCTGACCTCATCTGGATCTCGTTATCTCTTTCAGCACAAGCCTTAGCTCAAATATTAAATTTCCTGATACACTTTTTCTCTCCAAACTGTATATTTTGTACATCTTTGCTCCCTGATTCTTCTTTTTTCCTGTAGACCTGCATAAGAGTGACTACTAACAACCAAAGAACAGAGTCAGTACTGGGTTTTCTTGAAATTTCCTCCTCTAAATAAATAAATAAATAAATAAATAAATAAATAAGTTTATTACTTTTGAATTTAGCCTCGGGAAAATTCTTAAGGTCCCAAGAATAGTCTCAAACCCAGTTGCTAATATTGCTTTCCTCTGAAACCTCTTATTTGGGTCTCCACAGTCCACACTGTTCTCAGCACTATTATCTTCCAAGCTCCTACTAGGATGGACTATTAAACCCTTCTTACAGTGTTTAATCACTTTTTTTAGTCTAAAGCCCCCAAAGTCTTCCACATTCCTCCATAAAGCATCATGCTCAGACCTATCACAGCAATAGTCCAGTCTCTGGTTCTGACTTCTGTCTTAATTATTTTTTTCTATTGCTGTGACAAATCACCATGACCAAGGAAACTTATAAAAGAAAGTGTACAGTTTCAGAGGGTAAGAGGCCACAAAGGCATGGTATCAGGAACAGCTGAGAGCTCACGTCTTGATCAGAAAGTAGAAGGCAGAGACAAAGAGAGCACACTGGGACAGCATGAATCTTTTAAAACCTCAAAGCTTCCCCAGCCAGTGACACAGCTCCTCTAACAATGCCACACCTCCTAATCCTTCTCAAACAGTTCTAGCAACTGAAAACCAAGTACTCAAACATAGAAGCCTATGAGGACAATTTTCATTCAAACCACCACACCTACAAAGTAATAAGAATCATATTAGTGAAGGTTTGTTTGGTTGGTTTGGTTTGAGTTGTTGTTGTTGTTGGTGGTGGTGGTGGGTAGTTGGTTGGTTGGTTGGTTGGTTAGTTGGTTGGTTCAGTTCTTTGGAATGTACCCAGGATATTTTCTACCACTGAACTACATATTTAACCCCAACATTAAAGTTTCCTACTTTGCACTGGGAATTGAACTCAGAACCTGGTAAATGCTAAACAAGATCTCTCCCACTAACTTTTATTCCCTAGCCTAGCAATGGGGCTCTTGGCACCAACAGTCAAAGCCATAAGACAATGGGTCTTAAGTTTCTAGGAAAATTTATACTAAGCACCAAATTAGATGTTTTCCAAAGGTATCAAGAGTAGGAGTAAAATCTAAACAGTAATGTCTAAATTCAGACTGATCTTATCACATATTGATTTTCTCTCCAAGCACTGCTCAAGTACCTATCTCAGCTAAGCAAGAAAGGAGTAGGTGATGGTGGAACTTCATTGTCACCTTGACTCTGTCTGGAGTCAAGTATTTAGAAAATACTAGGCATGTCTGTGAGGGTATTAACTGACTGTGGAAGACTCACCCTGGCTGTAGGCAGAACTCCCCTGGACTGAAGTCCTGGACTAAATAGAAAGGAAAAGGGCAAAATCCAGCTGAGCTCCACTCATCCTCTCTCTGCATCTCTTACAGCCACCATGGGACCAGCACCTCACAGTTCTGCCATGGTAACTTATCCATTCTAAGAGACTACATCCCCTGTAAACTACAAAGGAAAGCTGACTTCCTTCTTTAAATTGCTTTTGTCAGATATTTTATCACATCAATGAGAAGAGTAACTTTAAAAAGTTACAGAGGGGAACTGGGAAGATAGCTCGAGGGGTGAGAGCATTTGCAAGCACAAGAACCTAAGATCCCTCAGCTCCCCAACACTCATAGAAAATAGCCAACTATAGCTACACAAGCCTGCAACCCCTGCGCTGGAGTGGAGAAGGAATGAATGTCAAAGGATTTCTGGGACTTTTGCCAACCAGACTAGCATGACGATGGAGGATGGCAAGGCCTGGGTTTAGTAAGAGACCCTGTCTCCAGGAATAAGGCAGAGAGTGAAAAAGCAAGACACTGAGCATCCTGCTTGGCCTCCGCACATGAGCACATACACCACACACATGCAGGTACACCGGGTAAACATTTGCTGCACATGCACACAAAGTTACAGACCCAGTAATCATGATCCATGAGAGAATGAAAAGACCCTCACCCCACCTGAGGGGGTAACAATGCAATAGCCTCAAGAAGTAGTCCAAATAAGAACTTCAAAAACTTAAAAAAAAAAATCTACTCATTCTAAAAATAAGTACATTCATAAAGAAAATGGATCCCCACAAGAAATATATAGTTGGATAATTTAATATAAAATGAATATATACCACAATGACAAAAGTGGTTCTATCTGTCCTCCAAAGCCAAGAGTCTAGCAACCCTGGATTCAACCAGCCATGAATAAAACAGGAAAGAACTCTATCTGTATAAAGCATGTGCAGACAATTTTTCTTGTCATTAGTCCCTAAACACAATGCAGTATGCAACTTTATGTAACATTCAAATCATGTTAGATATTAAGCCTAGATTAGACATTTGGTTTTAAATTTCTGAAACCCATCTCTTTAGACATTCAAGGATGATTTAGTTACCACTCTTCTTCCCTTTTCATAGAAATAGCTATCCCTGCTGATATTTGAGACATGTTTCTCCATCAGCTTCCCAGATCTAGTAACTTAGGATGCCATTCTTTCTCTGTGTATGCAATTATATCACATAATTGTCCACTGAACATATGTTTACATAATTCTAATATTCTACTCCATATATTGGCTCTCAATGTTCAGAATCCATCCACAGACCAAGCGTAAAGAGACTGTGTGGTTATAGAAGAGAACATGTGTTAGAAAACCAGACATTGAGGGCTTAGAGGGTACCTTCATTATCTCCCATTCTGAAGGCTTCAGAATAAGAGACATTGAAATGTTCCACTATAGAAGCCAGGGTCTAGGAGATGACTGGAGCCAGAACAAGGCAGGCAAATCTGAAAGACCTGATATTCTTACTCTACACAATGTGAAGCCAGGGAAACTCCAGTTCTGAGTCAAAATATAAAAGTTCAAGGACACTGTTTTACTGGGTATGATGGAATATGCTGTTCATCCCAGCATTCTGAAGGCAGAGTGAGTAGATATCTACGAGTTCATGGCCAACTGGGTCTACATAGGAAGATGCAGTGAGTCATCAAGACAGAGCTAAAGAGAGGCAGAGGGAGAGAGAATTGTTTAAAGGTGCTGTGGTAGGAGGGGAACTAAAAATAAAACAAGACAAACAAAAAGAAAAAAGATTCTCTCTTATCATGACAGGGAAACAATACCTCTTTCCTTGAAACTTACAAATCAAGGAACACATTCTTGAGAATTATGGCAGGAACTACCAGGAGGACTCAAAAATACAGATTTTGAATGTTATATACCTATGAAGAAAATTGAGCTGAGGTGGCTGAAGAAGAGAAATGTCTCTCATTTCATTCAGGATGTCTTTTGTATGATTGCTGTGAGAAGGTATTCATGATTATAAATTAAAATTTACATGCAAAAAATTTGCATGCAATTTAAAATTGAGATAATTAAGCTCTAAATAACTAAGTGCCTTCTTGGCAGAAGTTATCATTGATGGGATAATCCTTTAAGATCTTCCCAGAGCTAAAAATCTATGATTCAGTGACTTGGAGTTTGACTTTAGAAGTACATTGTCTCATTTTGGTCTAGGCCCGAGCACTGAGCTGATCCCGGGTGACAACTCTACCCCCAATCACACAGAACTCAGAGGAAGTGGGCCTCCCAGGAGCTTTAACCCGGGCAGTATCTTAGGTACGGAGACAGCAACACCCACCCCAAACAAGGAGTAATTGGGATCCACTGGGACCCAGGAAGTCACTCCTGGCCTGGAGCACTGATACCTTCCTGTCTGTGCCTGAGCACTGAGCAGATCTTGGGGCCCAGCTCTAACCCCAGTAGTAACACGACCCCACACAGTTCTGATACAACCAAGATAATAGGAAAGACAGGCTCCAGTCAGAGACAGGGCAGGTAGCACTACAGAGATTCAGATGGCAAAAGGCAAGCACAAGAACATAAGCATCAGCAACCCAGGGTACTTGGCATCAATAGATGCCAAAGAACCTAGTTCTCCCACACAAGAAAGTCCTGAATTCCTCATATCACTAGGAAAGCAAGATTCAGATTTAAAATCACTTCTCAAGATGATAGAGGACTTTAGGAAGGACATAAATAACACTCTAAAAGAATTTGAGAACACAGGTAAATAGGTAGAAGCCCTTAAAGAGGAAACACAAAAATCCCTTAAAGAATTACAAGAGAACACAAGCAAACAGGTGAAGAAATTGAACAAAACCATCCAAGACATAAAAATGGAAGTAGAAACAATCAAGAAATCACAAAGGGAGACTACCCTGGAGATAGAAAAACAGGAAAGAAATCAGGAGTCACAGATGCAAGCATCACCAACAAAATACAAGAGATAGAAGAGAGAATTTCAGGTGCAAAAGATACTATAGAAAATATTGACACAACTGTCAAAGAAAACGCAAAATGCAAAAAGTTCTTAACACAAAACATCCAGGAAATCTAGGACACAATGAGAAGACCAAACCTAAGGATAATAGGTATAGAAGAGAGTGAAGATTCCCAACTTAAAGGACCAATCAATATCGTCAACAAAATTATAGAAGAAAACTTCTCTAATCTAAAGCATGAGATGCCCATAAACATACAAGAAGCCTATAGAACTCCAAATAGACTAGACCAGAAAAGAAATACCTCCCAACGCATAATAATCAAAACACCAAGTGCACAATACAAAGAAAGAATATTAAATGCAGTAAGGGAGAAAGGCCAAGTAACATATAAAGGCAGACCTATCAGAATTGCACCAGACTTCTCACCAGATACTACAAAAGCTAGAAGATGCTGGACAGATGTCATACATAACCTAAGAGAACACAAATGCCAGCCCAGGCTACTATACCCAGCAATACTCTCAATTATCATAGATGGAGAAACCAAGATATTCCACAACAAAACCAAATTAACACAATATCTTTCCACAAACCCAACATTACAAAGGATAATAGCAGAAAAGCTCCAATACAAGGAGGGAAATTATACTCTAGAAAGAGCAAGAAAGTCATCCTCTTCCAACAAATCCAAAAAAAGATAGCCACACAAAGATAATTCCACCTCTAATAACAAAAATAACAGGAAACAACATTCACTGTTCCTTAATATCTCTTAACATCAATGGACTCAATTCCCCAATTGAAAGACATAGGCTAATTGACTGGATAGGTAAACAGGACCCAGCATTTTGCTGCATACAGGAAACCCACCTCAGTGACAAAGACAGACTCTACCTTAGAGTAAAAGTTTGGAAAACAATTTTTCAAGCAAATGGTCATAAGAAAGAAGCTGGAGTAGCCATTCTAAAACCTTCAACCCAAAAACACAAAAGGAGGGATTCATGGCTCTGCCTGTATAGGTAGTTGAGGGTGGCCTTGCCAGGCATCAGTGGAAGTGGAGGGCCTTGGTGCCTGAAAGTTTGGATTCCCTAGTGTTGGGAAATTTCGAGAGCAGGGAGGTGGGAATGGGAGGATGGTGGGAGCACACCCTCATAGAAACTCCCAGATTTATATGGATTAGACATGACAGAGGCAGGCTGCCGGTAGACTAGATTCCAGAATTCAAACAAAAAATTGTCTTGATACTAAAATTTGTTTTGAGAATTGTATATTGCAGATTACACAGTCTTGTTGTATCTACTCATCAAGCAAGCTGAGCAGACCTGCTCGAGCCTCTGATGTCCTGGAATTCCAGCTGGATGCAGTGAAGACAGAGCATCAGAGGCTTATCAATTTACTCTTCCTCCTGCCCCTCTTCTAATATTTCAATGCCCATAATCAGCTTAAAGAAGTTAATGAAGAGTCAGTGCCCCTATTCCCTGGGCTTGGGGAATGAGGTGGTTAATATTGGGCTGTCTTTCTAGGTGAAAGGTTTTGGTGGAACAGGGAGGATTAGCTAGGATTTATTGCATAGCCATAACCTATTGGTAGAAATAAGTATAATTGTTATTAAGATAAAGTTATAATTTCTTAAATGGTACAAAATTTACTTGGATTTCAAATTTAAGGTTCTCATTGGTATGAGCTTCATATTGATATAAAAGTGAGATTAATATTGTTACTCTCATAGGCATTGTGCCTATATAACACATTTAGAAATACAAGACTTAGACCCAGTCCTTCTTTAACTTTTCTAACTGATTTGAGATAGCCTGTGAGTTAAGGGCCTATAGCAAATTCATGGCTTTGAGTTTATTGTTAGGGTGTTTTCTATATTTTATTTAGAAATAGCTGAGAGGAGTTAACAGACAACAGTCCAGATTGCCTTACTTGGATAGTTGGTTTTCAAAACATCAGAAGTCCACAGAATTGATGTTACAAACATTTCTGTATTAATGTTCATTTTGATTAGAGACCTGTCTGCTCCTGACAGCTTCCTGTCTTGGATTCTAAGAAGAAATTGAGCATCTTTGGAGTTACTCCAGTTGTGGTGAGACAGCCACTAGGCAAGAATTGCCTCTTTTTATCTACAGACAAATCACTGTCCAAAAAAGGACACAGTTGCAGAATAGTCGGCTGATTATATCTGCCTAGACAGAGTAATCAGCCCTTAATAATTCTTCATTACTAGGTCTGTCAGATGATCCTGGGCCAGAAGGCTGAAGATCAGATGCTCCAACATTTTGTAGTATAGGGACTGTCCAGGTGTTCAGCAGTCTTTATAAATTGGCTAAGTTTTAGAAGCTATGCTTTGTACTTCCCATAATTTCAGTTAACTCAGTCATTCTGGATTTCTGCTGGGGTTGAAGACTTATAGTCTCATAGCCAATCCCAGCTATTTACTTTGAGAGAAAAGATTTGAGAGGATGGTTTTCAGCTGACATTCATTCTAAAGCCAAGAAAAAAGCCTGGTTCAGAACTAAATCTTGTAGTTAGGAGAGATGACAGAGGTTCTGGTTAGTCAACAAAATGATGGACTGGGTATTAGGTCTATCTTGCACCTTACTGACATAAATTGGTATAGTTATGCTCTAACTGTATTTTGAGAGAAAAGTTTTATTTTAACAGGAAGGGTGATATATAGGAGGAGCTAAGGTGGGAGGAATAAGAAGACAAAGAGGAGAAGTAAGGAAAGGAGGAGAAGAAGGAGAGGAGGAGCTAGGTGACAAGAGAGGGTGGGGGGGTCATGGAGGCAGATGTTCACGCGTCTCCGCCAGTCAAAGATAGTTGATATATCTAGGTTGGGTATTGTATTTCACTTCTGATTGTATGGGCATCTTGTTATTGAACATTACTAAACTTATAAAGCCTTTGATTAAGATTAAAAAAAATTGGACAAAAGCAAAAACGAGAAGGGAGGATGGAATAGGGGTTTTCTAGGGAGGGGAAATGGGGAAAGGGGAAAGAGGATAGCATCTGAAATGTAAATAAAATATCCAATAAAAATAAATTAATAAATAAGTAAATAAATAAAGTACATTGTCAGTATTTCTGGCTTCAACCTTATAAACAAACAGAGTCTCCACATTTCTGTTCTACCTAATTCACAGCACCAAAGGGAGAATCTGCTTGGAACCCTCAGGACAGTATCTTCCCTAAATCCAGTTTTTGAGATCAGTTTTCTTGAAGGATTTATGCTGAAATCCTAGACAAAACAGACTGCTAACCACTCAGACTAGTGCAACAAGTCTCCAAAGCACAGAGAGTATGCTCCATTACATCCGTGTGACTTGGGAGGACACTGGGTCTCAGACCTGGAACTTACCCTCAAAAGCTTGAAGCAACTAAATAATAAACATCAGAGACTAGCCTCTCTGCTGAACAGACAGCTTCCCACAGCTTCAAAAACCCAATAATCCAAAGAGAGGAATCTGAAAAATTAATTATCAAGAAAATTAAAGACAAAGCCATAATGACATCACTTCAGACTGCTTAGCTATTGTCAAAAAGAAAAAAAGAAAAAGAAAAGAAAGAAAGAAAAAGGGGAAAAAATAACAAATGATAACAAGCAGGAATGTGGGGAAAAGGAAACCTTTGCATACTGTTAGCAAGAATGTAAATTGGTGCAGTCATTATGGAAGTTTGGAAAGAGCCCCAAAAATATTAAAAATAGAATTACCATATGATCCAGCAATCTGACTTCTGAATATATTTCCAAAGGAAATGAAAGCAAGATCTCGAAGAAATATTTGCATTCCTATCTTCATTATTCTGCTATGCATATCACAGTAGCCATGGGACAGAATCAGCCCAAGTGTCCATCAACAGAAGAAAATGTGGTGCATATATACAATGGAATATCATCTGTGTTTTAAAGAGAAGGAAGGCTTTCCATTTGGGACTACATAGACTAAACTAGAGGGCATTATGCTAAGTAGGAAAAGATAGCCACAGACAGACAACCACTGTATTAGCTTCCTTACATAAGAAAACTAAACTAGGTAAACTCACAGAAACAGAAAGTAGACTTCTGCTTGCCAGGGGCTGGGGATGGGATGCCGGCAGTCAGTATAGGGCTTACATTATGCAGGATGCTCACACTCTGATGGTCTCCTGTGCAGCATGGTAACAACACTGCTTTGTGTGCTTGCAATGTACAAAATGAGTAGATCTTAAGTGTCCTCACAAAACAGTAAAAATTTAAAAGACAATACTGCCCAGACTCATGTTATATGCAATTTCTAAGCCTGTATATTATTTTTATATAATAAATAATATAAATAATATAATATATAAATAATATGTAATGAATAACTATATATTATATATAATAAAAAATTATATATGTAATATATAGTATATATTTTATACTATAGTGTATATATTATACTGTGTATGTAATATAGAAAATTAAACGAGCACAGCTTTTGAAAGGAAAATTGAAGGTCAATCTTGTCCATTGACATAGATGCAAAAATCCCAAACAAAGTCTTGGCAAACTGAATCTGGCAACTCAGCAAAGTAGAACACCACAATGACCAAGCTGAGTCTCTTCCAAGAACAAAAGCTTAGGTCAATAGTAGAATACATAGTAACATATTCTATCTATCTCATAATAAGTGGAAGAGAAATCATATTGTTATCTAAATATGATATGGTAGAGCAGTTAATAAAATTCAAACCGGCATTCATGAAGCAAAAATTGCTGATGGGTAAAAGGAAAGAATATATGTAACAGGTCAAGGAGCACCTCCCAACTCACAAGGGCAGCAATACAACACAGCTCTTTACCGCCAAGTACAAGCCCCCCAGTGCAGCTGTGCATACCTATAATCCTAGAACTCAAATGGTTAAGGCAAGAGAATTGCATGAGCCTTGGAATTTGAGGTCAGCATAGGCAACACAGTATTCCTCTCCAAAGAGCAAGTTATTTACAATTAGCACCAGAATAAGTCACACAAAGAATATGCAAGACCTTTGGGGAAAAAAACGAAACAACATGCAATGCCCATGAAAATATTAAATAAAGGTGAGGATATCTCAGTGGTATAGTGCTTGCTTGCCTAGTATGCACGAAGCCCTTGGTTCAGTCCCTAGTGTCACAAAGAAGGACCTAAATACACAGAATGGCATCATTCCACTGTACATAGAAGGCAGGTTATGTTAAAGAAATCGAATTCTACACAAATTCAAATACAATTCTAATAAAAATCTTAATAAGGCATTTTTTTCAAGACTTAAAGAAATCCTAGAATGTATTTAAAGTCTATGTGAGGGGGCTTAGGCAAATAAAAGTATTCTTGCAGATGTGCTAGAAGCAATTAGTATTGTGTGTTTAAAAACAAAATGGGTGAAAAGCAGACCCATGGAACACAAAGGAGATTGTAAAAATAAGACATGCTCAAATGGACCTGGTACTATGGAATGGGAGATATGCAGAAAGTGAACATGGATTCCTGTCTTACACATGAAAAAAAAATAAAGCAAGTCTAGCTGATATAGTCCCAGCTACTGTGGCAACAGAGACAGAAGGATCACTAAGTCCCGGAGTTCAAAGGCAGTCTGAGCAACATAACAAAATTCCATCTAATATAAAAATAAATTTAGCTCTGATGGGTCAGGAGCTACTAATAAAGTTAGGACCTGAAAAATATTCTAATGATGTGTAAGTAGAATAAGATTTATTTTTAAAACCAAGCAAGAAAATACAAACTAGTAAATATAAACTAATATATAAAGAATACTAAAGTTGAGTGATATTCAGGCTTTTGCATGGTTTGGATAAAATAAAAAAGATAAGCCTGAGCCTGTGAAGATATGTGTAACATACCTAACAGAGGCTCCTTATCGGGAAGGCTGGAGCATCTCAGGGAGAAAGAAAGAGAAAGAAAAAGAACAGAGAAAGTGCAAAGGGTCTCCTGCAGAGAGAAGGCACTCAGAGCTAAAGGATATAAGACATAGATCAACTTATTATTACCCATAGAACACAAGTTAATATCATACTAAAATAGCTTTTCAAAAGCAAAAACCCAACAAAGCCATGCACTGGCAAGGACGGCGAGCCACAGATATTCTCATACATTGCTGCCAGGAGTGCAGACTGGCCCAAGTACCGGAGAAAGAAATTGGCATTACTCCACATGACAAACACTGGAAACTGGCTTGCTCAACTTTCGTTCCAACCTCCTTCTAGTAGGCCTCCCTAGATTTCAAAGGCAGAAAACTAAGAAAGTATTTCCAAGTCACCAGTAGCACTCCATCGTAATTAAGGTTTCACCCATCTAATGTCCCCAGTGAGACATGAGCTGAGTTAAGTGGAAAGCCAAGCGGGGCTAAGGGTATTCATTTTCTGAGCAAGGATTATAATGGTGGCTTCCCAGTTTGAGAAGGTGGTTTCAGAGCACAGGCTTGGTTCCGGAGCCAGCAGGTCTAACCATGGCTTCCTGATTTAGCTGGAGCGGCTCCCTAATTGTATCTAAAGACCTGTGGCTTTGGATCCAGATTTGCACTGGCAGCATTCTGGTTCAAAGCACAGCTTCCTCTCGAAAGAGAAAGTGGTGGCTTCCATGGTGGCCCTGTCCTTTGGTGTGGCTTTGTGAATTATTGCTACAAGTTCTGTCAGGAGTCTATTTCTTCAACCCTGGTAACCATTCTGTAAGTGATCAACAGCTATAAAAAAAATAAAATAAAATCCCTTTGTCCTTTAATGAACATGTCCTTTGTAGCTCCATCTTAAATCAGTACGCCTAGCAAAGTTGAGCTCACACATCCTCTACAGCCCAACAATCACATGATCTGTGTCACGTGAGCACATGCACATACACACCCACATTAAATAAATAAATCTAACTTTAGGAGCTTTTTAAAACTAGAAATGCCCCAAGGTCTATTGAGAAGAGAATGGATAAATAATTCATGCTATAATCCAGAGAACACTACACAAATAGGAAATGAGTGAGCTGGGTCTTCATCTCTCTTTGAGTAGATTACAAAATGGATGTTCAGTGAAAAACTCACAACAGAACATGTACAGTATTTGCCTAGCATATACAAGACCCTCATTTACTCTCCAGCACCATGGTAGAGAGAACAGAATGATGGGAAGATCCAGAAAGACCAGGACATCATTAGGACACAGTGTCTTCTAGACATTACAGGGACACTGCACCCATGAAAGTCCAAAAAGATGGTTGCCTAAAACAAGAACTTCATAATGACAATACCAGTAAACATGCCAATGTAGACGGGGAAATGTCATAAGGTATCAGCCCTATATGAAGAAACTATAGACAATTAATGACTGCTGAGAGAGAGAAATAATCAATTTTCTCTGGGGACAAGCTTCCTGATAAGTTACTCGATCCCAAACTGTCAGCCCTAAATACATGCACATAAGAGAATCACTAAAGAGACTCTGTATATCATACACACATGAGTGCATGCACACATACTCACACACACACACACACACACAGAGAGATATACAAATACATACAAATATATATTCAAATATTTTTAAGTATATATGTATATATTTCATAAATTTGAGAAAGAGTAGAGAGATCATGGGAGAAATTAGAGGGTGCAACAGAAATGTTGTAATAGAGTTCTTATGTAAAATTCTCAAAAATAAATAATTTTTAAACCACCATTTTTTAAAGTGTGTGAGTATAATGATTTTATTTACAGTCCTATGTCATTTAACAGGGATTACATTGGACAAATATGTCATTAAATAATTTCACCTGCATACTAAAATAAGGTGTTATTTGAAGATACATAGATATGTGATAAGACTGTAAACAAATCACAAGAATGGTTAAGAATGATGGCTCACATCTATAATCTCAGCTCCCAGGACCTTGAGGCAAGAAAAGTATTATGGGCTCAAGACCAGCCAGAGTACATGGAGGTAGCAGGACAACTTGGCCAAGAGTGAGATCCTATATGAAATACCAGAAAAGAAACTGGGAAATGGCTCAGAGGGTAAACGCATTTGTCACCAAAACTCATAACCTGAATTCAATCCCCAAGACCCATTTGGTGAAGGAGAGAGCCAACTCCTGCAAGCTGTCTTCTGACCTCTACACACTTGCAATGGCACATGCACATAAATGATACATATAATGATGTGGTTTTTATATAAAGAACTGGATGTGGTGGCACATGCCTTTAATCCCAGCACTCAGAAGACAGAGGTAGGTAGACTGTGAGTGTAAGGATAGCCAGAACTACATAGTTGAGAGTCTCTCAAAGAAATCAAGAACAAAATAAAATAAAACAAAGAAAGAATGTAAAAGGAGACTAAGAATCCATAGGAAATAGTCAACACAGACTTTAGGACAATTTTACTAGTTTTTGTGGGGAAATGAGAGTGTTGTAAGAAAGGAGTGTGAAACTGGGTATTGGGGTGCAGGCCCCTAATCCCAGCGCTTGAAAGGATCAGAAGATGAAGGTGATTCTGAACTACACAGAAAACTGAGACTAGCTTGGGCTACATTTAACTGTTTCAAAAGCAAGCAAATAAAACACATACATGTGTATACACACAGAGTTAGAGAAGGGTGGAAGGAGGGGAAAAAGAGGAAAGGAGGAAGAGGGGAGGAAGGGAAGGAAGGAGGGAGGGAGAAGGTAAGGGAGGGAAGGAGAGAGGGAGGGAAGGAGGAAGGGAGAGGGAGAGGATTTCCAGGGTAGCGGCAATGTGTCAGTCCAAAGTAGGGGCTTGGAACACTACTTGCTGTTACAGACTCTCCTATCTACTGTGCATAATTAACTTCATTATCTAAGTGTTAGAGAAAATAAAAGATAAGAAGGCAAGAAAAAAAGGCAGATATTAGCACATCCAACAGTATAAATCCAGTCCTAAAGGCATACCAGCACGAAATGAAATGACAGCAGTGTAATGTTATTGTTGGGTATTATTTAAAATGACAAAAACTTAGAAATAATACCAACAGCTGTAAGTTGGGAACAAAGACACATTCAGCATATTGATGCAGGATTCCACTGTGAAATGTATGGAGGAATTCTAAGGCTATGATGGCTCCAATATATGTTCTGTAAATATAAATATATTTATAATTTATATTATCATATATCATACACCATACATCATATGTATCATACATCTATCTATTATAGTGTGGACCTAGGAAGATTTTACCTCAGTAGTAGATTATGTGTTAAACATGCATGAAAATCTGAACTTCATCCCTAACACAGGGGGAGAAACAGAGAGGGGTGGGGAGGCAGGCAACATTATGGAGAACAACAATGAGAAAAGCCTTTTGTAGTAAAATAAACTATGGAATGTTACTGACATTGTATAATATAGTATTTATACACATATATGAATGGCATTTATTGGAAGCATTAAAGGAATAAATAAAGACTAGGAGATGCCTCAACAAGAGCTTGCTGTGCGAGTGTGGAGACCAGAGTTAGAGCCCCACTACCTACACGAATACCATGTGGGCATGGCAGCCTGCTTGCAGTCCCAGCACCCTATAGGCAGACAGAGAGGATTCCTGGAGTAAGATGTTGTCGAGCCCTTGGTTCAGTTCAGAGACCCTGCCCCAATGAATAAGGTTGAAAACAAATGAAAAGGACTCCCAATATGGCCTTGGGCCTTCATATACACAGCACACATATGCATCCATAAACATGTAAACATGTACATACACACACCACAGACAGGACAAGAGAATAAATGAACTAATAAAAGGGGACAGAGAGATGGCTCCCAAGTTAGGAGCACTTACTATTCTTCCAGAGGACCCAAGTTCAGTTCCCAGCACCTATATCTGATAGCCTGTAACTCCAGGTGAACTGAAACCTTCTTCTGGCCTCCATGGGTAACCACAGAGGTGTGGCATACACTCACACAGACACATGCACACACACACATATAAATAAATCTATAATTAAAAAGAAGTGAAAATAATTATTTATAGAAGAAAGACAAAATATAAAGATATGGACTGAACGAGTTTCTCTAATTATATAGTTTTAACTCTTGAATTGTGCAATTATTTTTACATATCCAAATCATAGCCTAATCCTAAAGTAAAATAAGGCAAGCCCTAGAATTGAAAACTAGCTAAAACAAACTAGCAATTTTAGAAGCAGCCCCACAGAAGGAAAAAAGAGTCTTTACCAGATTTTGTGGCCAACGATTTGGCAGCCCGTCTTTGGGGGCACCCTCCTGCAGAGAAGGCTTAGATTTCACTCAACCATTCTATTGCTAAAGAAAATACTGGGATGTTGTTTTGAAGCTAAGATTATCATAGGATGATATAATTAAATGCAGTACAACTATTATAAACTGAAATAACCATATAAAAAGAGATGTAGAAACAGAATCAAAGAGGTTGAGTTCAAAAACATCAATATTAAATTGGAAGATTGGAAAAACCAATGTAGTAGTCTGTTGATAAATTTGGAAACATCAGAAGTGTCTAATCTTATGGGAAAAACCACGGATCCTGGGCTGGAGGACCTTGAACTCCTCTCCTTAGCATCTCACACAGCTGGCACTACAGTTTCATGCCACTGAACTGAGTTAGATTCCAAAACCAATAGTATAAAAAAAAAAAAAGTTCAGTGTAATGGTGTGCATTTGTAATCCCAGGGCTGGGGAGGCAGACAGGTGGATCTCTAGGATGCTCTAGCCAGCCAGCCTAGCCCATTAGAGAAACTGCCTCAAAAATAAATGTGGAAAACGTGGATAGTGTTTGAGGAACGAGATACAAGGCTGTCCTCTGGCCTCCATAAGCAAACACACACACACATACACACACACACACACACATACACACACGCACACACACACACACAGGCTCGTGCGCCACCATGCACACAAGTGAATGGATAGGAATGAATGAATGAAAAATAATTTTTCTCACTCTTTCACTAACAATGACATACCTTGTGACAGAAACTAAGATGTTTGAGGTGGCGGTGGGTAAGGACATGTCAGAAGGCCCAGTGACCAGCTTGAGATGTAGCCACTAAATACGTCCAAGACAAGTTTTCGTTAGAAAGTATAAAAAGAGATGATGAGGTGGCTCAGAGAATAAAGATACTCAGTGTGAGACTGAAGACCTCAATTCAGTCCTCAGCTGTTACACGGTTAGACTCCCACAAGCTGTCCTTCTGAGCCGTGGCATGTACACACCTGAACATGTATAACATGTACACAAAAGTGATTAATTAAATACTTTTAATGAAATGACTGTGATTGGACATATTTTTATCCAGAAGGCCATAATGACTCACTAAAAGAAAGCTGACTTTCTCAACTTCTGAATCTAAAAATCGCCTTTAAGAGGAAGGAAATGGAGTCAGGGCTGTCACTCGGTGAGAGAGTACTGTGGTGGTGAATCTTGATTAGGCATGTCTCTGAGGCATTTTCTTGATTGCTAACTGATGTGAGAGGTTCTAGTCCACCAAGGGCAGTACCATCCTACTAGTCTTACGCTATATAAGAAAGCTAGTTGGACAGAAGCCATAGTGAGGGCAAGCCAATAAGCAAGATTCCTCTGTGGTTTCTGCTCCAAACCCTTGCTTTGCTTTCCTGACTTAACTTCCTTCAGTGATGGAGTATGACTTAAAAGTTGTAAGAATGAGGTAACCCAATCACAAAAGAACACACATGGTATTTACTCACTGATAAGTGGATATTAGCCCAAAAGCTTGAAAGAGCCAAGATTCAACTCACAGACCACATGAAGCTCATGAAGGAGGAAGATCAAGTGTGGGTGCCTTGGTCCTACTTAGAAGGAATAACAAAATACCCAAGAGAGCAAATATGGAGACAAAGTGTGGGACAGAAACTGAAAGAGGGGCCATCTGGAAAACATTCCACCTGGGTATCCATCCCATGTGCAGTCACCAAAGGTAGACGCTGATGTAGATGTCAGAAAGTGCATGCGGACAAGAGCCTGATATAGCTGTCTCCTTAGAGGTCTGCCAGAGTCTGACATATTCAGAGGCAGATGTTCACAGCTAACCATTGATCTGATCAAGGGGTTCCCAATGGAGGAGTTAGAAGACTGAAGGAGCTGAAAGGGTTTGTGGCCCCATGAGGAGAGCAACAATACCAACCAACCAGAGCTCCCCAGGGTCTAAACCACCAGCCTGGGAGCACATAGGGATGGACCCATGACTCCAGCTGTATATGTAGGGGAGGATGGCCCTATCGGGCATAGGTAGGAGAGGAGATCCTTGGTCCCATTAAGGCTGAACACTGAGTGGGGGGTGGGGTGGAAATCTGAGGGCGGGGAGGTGGGAGTGGGGGGTAGGTGGATGCACACCCTCATAGAAGCAGGAGGAGGGGGGATGGGATGAGGGTTCTTGGGTGGGGGAGGAATTGGGTAAGGGGATAAAATCTGAAATGTAAATATTATATCCAATAAAAAAAGTTGTAAGAAAAAAATAAACCCTTTGCTTCCCAAGTTGGTTCTAGTCAGCATTTTATCAAACAACAGAAAGCAGACTACTGCAAGTGTTTACCTAGCATGCATAAGGCTCTGGGTTAAATCTCAAGAACTAAGAGTGGGAAGAGGAGTAAACATTTACCCTGTATTTACAAGAAAGTGCTAGCTGATAATATAGAAAAATGGTAAAATTGTAAAAAAAAAAATCACCACTTTTTGTAAATATTGATCCAAGCAAGAATAATCAGTGGATGCTAAAAGCGTTAAATCAGATAGATGATGGGGAGCAACTGGGAGAGGAAGGAGTCCTCAGTCTCAGGCACAAAGTTGAGATGAGAAGAAGCTCTGGTTCTGTCACAAAGTAGTGGCTGTGCTCACTAATAATGTGACGTACACTTCAAATTAATCAAGAGAGGATTTTTCTGTCCTTACCACAGAAACACAAGTTGGGAGAGATGGATGTACTTGCTCTGATCGGTCCACAATGTGCACAAGTATGGAAGCACCGCGTTATGTCCCCTGAGTACAATAGAAGCATTGTCGATTAAAAACAAAAGCTTAAAAAAATAGCATTTAAAACAAAATGTTGGCGGTAAACTAGATGTTCACACCCAGGTAGCTACAGATCGATCCACAGATGACTCTCCAGTCCCAAAGGGGAAGTGTAACCTCTCCGTGCTGAGGCCTGACTGTCGTCACCTTAAACAGGTAAGCCAGGCAGTATGTGCCTCCCTTGTAGCAGGATGTGAAATGACACTGTCACCCATTGATGCCTTCCTCAGATGAGGTGACTTTCTATCTAGGCATGTCCCAGATACAAGAAACACCAAAGAGCAGGCCAGCCAAAAAAAAAACCCCAGATAGTTACAGAATAAGGTGCATCCTTAAGAAACCAGCCAACAGTACCAAGAGTAAGGTACGTGGGGAATGGTCATCTACTCTAAGAGGATGCGCTTGACCAGATCTGGTTTCAGACATGAAAAACAAGATGTTTGTGGAAGACTGAGGAGACTTAGACTAGACAATTATAATTGAGACAGGCATGACGTGGGGACTGTGTCACTTGACAGTGTGTTAAAGCACTTAGAGATGAAACTATTTTCTGGCTTATGATTTTGTTTTGTTTTAAAGACAAGATCTCATTGTATACCCCAGGCTAGCTTGGGACTCACAATTATGCTATCTAAACCTCCCAAGTGTTGAGGTATGTATCACTATGCCTAGCTCTAGAAAGGTTTCTAGAAAATGATATGTAACTTTAATTTTTTTTTTCAAATCAGGTGTCTCTGTATATGTATTTTTGGCCTTCAGTATCCTCGGATTTAATTCTGTAGATTCAAGTGGTGAAGAATCAAAAGAAGAGAAAACAGCTTTTAAGGAACTTATACTGAATATTCACTCACCGTCGCTTGTTATTGTTCTCTGAATAATAGAGTCTACAGGTGATTCATACATCATTTGTAGTGTGTTTGATATCATCAGTACTCCAGAGAATATTTAAAATACACAGGAGGCTGTGTCTAGATTGTGTGTAAATGCTATACCATATTACTCAAGGAATGTGAGCAGCGATAGATTGTTGTCATCTTAGAGGGCCCTGAAGCCAAACTCTCAGAATCTGAGAAGCAATTGAATACATATATTTACATGAGAAGTCAACATGGCAAAAAAAAAAAAGTATTAAATTTATATGGGTTCTTTGTACTCTCCTTTCTACTTCTCTGTATTAAGTATTTCATAACACAGAGGCAATTTTAAAATGAAGTATAAAATTCAAAATGAAAAGGTGGAGTTGAAAAGATGTCTCAGTAGAAAAAATCACCTGCTATGCAAGCATAAGGGTCTGAGTTTGAATTCCTGGCTCCGATGCAAACAGCCGAGCATGGTCATGTTTGTCTGTAACCCCCACCCTGTGGAAGGTGGAGACAGGAGGATTACTGGGAATTCATTGCTACCAGATCAGCTCCAAATTCAATGAGAGACCCTGTCCCAAAGGGATAAGGCAGTGATAAAACTGGACACCTGATATCTTCTGCTGGACTGCATAAGTGCACACACACACAAATATGCAAGCACAAATATACCACAGACACCCAAAAAAGAACAAACTAAATAATGCAATCATTGTTTAATCCAAAAAATATTTGTTCATATATAAATATATACAATGTATAATTATATACATTAATTCAATGTATATAATGGATCAGCTGCTTGCTCTACAAGGTTGAAGGCCTAAGTTCAGATACCCAGAATCCACAGCAAGCCAGATATGGTAACACCCATATGTAATCCCAGAGCTTCATCAGTAAGATGGGGGCAGACACAGGAGAATCCCTGGAAGCTCTTAGGTGGACTAGCCTAGTATATTCAGTGGCATCAAAAGAGCAGAAGACACTGAGACAAGATGGAGGGAAAGGACTAACTCTGGAGGGTACCACACTGCCCATATTCACACACACAAACGCAAGCACAGGCACAAAGAAAAGAAAAAAAAAAACAAGTAAAACAATGTATTCTAGAAGAAAGATTTCCCAGGACTTATTATATGCTCTGAGTAGAGAGACGGGTAAGGACAGGTTCCCAGTATTAAAGAATGTCACTGACTACTACTATTAGGTTGATTTCATAACATCACTATCCTGTTTCAGGACCATCTCCCTTGGAATTTCACTGTCTATGGTCAAATTAGATTGTTTGCGACTGCTCACCAGTATCAGGTCAAAAGAGATGGCAGCTTTGAAGACACCTGTTTACAGATTCAGAACTAAATCCACCTCAGTGGATTTTTGCAATGGTGGCTCCAAACATGTAAGGGTTTCAAAAGGCTGGGGAATGGGAACTTCAAGGCAAATATCGGTAATAATAATAATAGCTTATCTATGAGGGTCAACTTTCAGAATCAAGATAACCAGTGTTTCTGTATTTAATCCATCTTTGGTAAATAACTGAATTCCTTTAAAAATATTTTTTTTTCCTTTATAAAACAAGAATAAGAAAACTGGTCAAAGGTTTTGAGGGGTCCTGGAAAGCAAAGGTGAGAGGTCAGATCATCCTCAGCACGCTGGCCTCTGGGAACCATTTCCTCCACTCATCCCAAACATACACATCCCTGTGAAACTGCAACATAATCCTAAATTCCAGAGTCGCTGGCTTCTCTTCCTTCTCCAGGAACTACAGTTTAGAGCATTCACGAGTAGCCACTCCATCTTTCCTGAAGCGCTTCCCTCCTTGCACAGGTAGGCTTTCCTCTGCCCGTCTGTGGGTGCAGCTCTTGCCTTCATTACTTTCTTCCCAAGCACACTTCACAAGCCTCACTCTCCTCTCTCTCCCTAAAATAGGCCAATCCCTTCCACAACTCTGACTGCCTCCTTTCTACAGATGATGCCAGCTCCACTTTAGCTTCATTCTTGAATTCCACCCCTAAATGGCCAACTACCTGCTACAAATAGGCACTTCAGTGGCCCACTGATATTTCGGATCTCATCTGCTCAAAATAAAAAGCAAGCAATTCCCCAGACACGTCTTTTGTACCTCCAGCTCTCTGTCTCTTCATATGTGGCATCCTCAGAGAACACTATACATCTTAGCATGAGTGCCAGGGTTAGGGTCTCTCAAACACCCTTCATTTTACTAATCCTGAATTTTGAGATACTATCTGTAAACACAGGTCCACATTGCCAGATTTGGAAATCACTGCTGTTTGCTCATCTGGGGTGTGTGTGTGTGTGTGTGTGTGTGTGTGTGTGTGTGTGTGTGTGTGTGTGTGTGTCGTACATGTGGAGGTCAGAGGACAACTCTGTTTCTGTTCTCTCCTTCCATCTTTGCAAGGTCCAGGGATCCAGCTAGAGTCATCAGGACTGTGTGCAAGCGCTTCACCCTTGAGCAACCTCAGTGGCTGGATCACTACTTTTTATGTGACATTTTCCAGATGAAATCAGCCCACGGCCATACTTGTCCCCCATAAAACTTAGCTATGATTTGTTGTGATGCCCTTGGCTTCTGGAAGGATCTTACAAGAAGCCGTATGACTCAGAACTGCTGTTTTTACTTGCTACTCATGTGTGGCTGTGTTAACATTACATCACAAAGGGGACCTTTTATGAGGCAGTCTCTGCCTGTGAGAAGAAAGCCAGGGCAGAGGCAGCTTCCAGGTATGATGGAGGGTATCTTGCTTTGAGGTGGTTTGGCATCCCACTTGTTCCTTGAGGACATCTGTTCCTACCTAAGAGCACTCACCTGAAGGAGATGCTCAAGGGTCCAGAAGGGACACTTCTCAAGTGACAAAGCAGGTACAAGTGGGAAAAGAATGAAGGCAAGGGATACCCAATCAGAGCCCCTACCATGGTTCAATCCAAAGCCCTGCTCCCACACACTCTATTTAAGGAGTGGCCATGTTTTGGAATAAGGGCTTCTGTCATTACAAAAGTGGGTGGATCTAAGCAATGAGGGTACACTCACCCACATGAGTGTGTTTATAGGAAGGTTAGAGGGCTAGAGGTTGGTGTGGGAATGTGTTTCTATCTATCTATCTATCTATCTATCTATCTATCTATCTATCTATCTTTGAGATTACATCTCTAGTTGAGCCTGAAGCTTGCAGTTTCAAATGGGCTGGCCAGCCAGCATGGCCCAGGTCCTGGGTATTGGGGGTTACAGACAGCATCAGGCTTTTGCATGGGTGCTAGGAATGTGAAGTTGGGTGCTCATGCTTCACCAACAAACGCTTTACCTGCTGAGACATCTTCTCACCCCCAGAAGAGTTACTGAAGTACAGGGGCTGAATATAACTCAATGGTCTAGCACTTGTTTTTCCATGCAGGAGACCCTGGGTTTGATATCCAGCACTGGGGTGGGGGAGGGGTGGCAGGAGCGAACACAGCGGTAAAATTGGTTGTAGACAGACCACAGAAGGCATTGAACTCCAAACCAAAGTCAGGAGATTTTCATCTCAGGCCAACAGGGAGCCGCCAAAGGTTTGTGAAAGGAATAGACTAGCTAAGACAATCCTTAACTAAAATTTTGATTATCGTGGTCTGGATAGAGACCAGAATTAGGAGACAAGACTTTGACGCCAATATCTAGGTATTTAATAAAGGATTGAATTAGATTAAAAGGACGAAGGTAGATTCTTGGAATGTGGAAGAGTGGTGAAGGGGGAGAGGGATGAAGAATAAAACGTAATGACCAAAAGAAGAAAATGCTGTATTGAAACCTATCACTTTGCATGCTGATTTAATTACAAAACACCAGGTATGCTGGCATTTAGCTTAGTTCCAGGAAATGAGAGGAAGAGGCGGTTAGAACTCTGTGAGTTGAAATCTAACCTAATCTCTATAGTGAGTTTCAAACTAGCCAAGGATTCATAGTGAGATCCTGTCTCCAAAAAGGAATGGGGGAGGGGGAACAGGGGCTGGAGAAAGACAGTTGAGCAGTTAAGAGCACTTGTTGCAAAGGACTCAAGTTTGATTACCAGCACTCACATGGTGGTTCACATACAGCCTGCTAAGTCTATTCAATGTTGCTAGTATGCATGTCATTTTAGATTAACTACTTCATACTGGCTAACCAATCAGGGAACTCATCCTCAGAGAGGACTGATTTTCCTTTCTCAGCAGTCATGACTACCTGTCACCAAAAACTGGTCTGCTTTCCAAATCTCTCTGCCTTTGGTTTTTTCCATCTTTGGTCCATCATGGTCACATTTTGTCATCCGAACTGTCTCCAAACTTTTCTGACTGCTCTTTAATCCTATTCATACAAAGCAGCCACATGATCTTCTCACAAGGCACAGCTTATCTACTTCCCTGATACAAAAAGGTTTAAAAACTATTATATTGATATTAAGATAAAGATGGAGTCACACTGGCTACGTGACCTTAGTCCTTTCCTGTATGGTTCTTTGACTCTACCTTACACTGTTAAGCTCTGGGGTTTTCCAAACTCTGATCTTTGTTCATCTGCCAGAATAATCTCCATGCACCCTGTTACCTACAACCTCTGAGACTGGCACTCCTACTAAGCCTCTAGTTTCCCTCCCACTATGACACCAGTAATCCCTCCCATGGGGAGCCTCTCTCACTTCCTTCCTGAGTTTAAGTCTCTCCATCATGGCTGTCATTTAATGCAATGCTTTATTTGATCTTTTCCATAACTCCCCCATCACCATTAGAAAAGAGGAAATGAGACGCTGAGACTCAATAATTTACCTAAGATAGAATAGTAAGGGAGGTGATGAAGCCATTAATTTGGTGTCAAGGATTGTTGAATGTTTTATTGTATCATCATATAACCCCTGACCATCCAAATCTATTACCTGGGCATTGAGGACCTTCAACAAATGGGATTCAGGTAAACCACATGGCTCAGCAGGTAAAAGTGCTTGCCATCAAGCATAATAACAGAAGGCTGATCCTGGGACTCACATGATGGAAGAAGAGAACACACACCCATGACATAAATACCCATTCACTAATATTAAAATTTTCAAATCAAACTTTGGCTGAGGAGATGGCTCAGAGAGTAAAGAGTTTGCCACACAAGAGTAAGGACCTAAGTTTGGATCCCCAGATCCCATGTAAAGCCAGGCATAGTAATATCTGTTATCCTAGTACTCTTATGGCCAGATGTGTGATGGAACTGAAGAATTCCTCAAAGTTTGTGGACCAGCCAGCCTGACAGACACACAGCAAAACAAGAGATTCTATCTCAGACAAGGTCCTCAGATGCAGAGGACTGACACCCAAGGTTGTCCTCTGACCTCATGGCACCTACACTCAGTCATGTGAGCATAACATTGTCATGAGTGCATAACATTGTACCCCAACACACACACACACACACACATAAATGCATATGTGTGTGTGTGTGTGTGTGAGAGAGAGAGAGAGAGAGAGAGAGACAGATAGACCAATAGACAGACAGACAGAGGCAGAGACAGAGATAGAGAGTAAAACTAGACAGAAGGCATAGCACACACCCCTAATTCCAGAATTTAGGTGGCTGAAACGGGTTTATCTCTATGAGTTTGAGGCCAACCTGATCTTCATAGCAAGTTTAAGACCAGCCAGGGCAAAACAGTGAGAAGCAGTCTCAAATAAGCAAATCATATGCATATACATATACATCAGACTTTAAAATAGGTGTATTTTATTATATGAAAATAATACCTAATATAAAGGCTAAGCTGAGCCTTGAAATTCTTTCCAATAGTAGTGACCCTAATGAATACAAGGCATTATCTAACTATAGGAGCACATTCATTTTTAACTTTCCTTTTCATAAAGATTATTTTTATGTATATGAGTGTTCTTGCCTGCATGTATATATGTGCAGCATGTGCATGCAGTACCCTCAGAGGCCTGAAGAGGGTGTTAAGTGTCCTGGAACTGGAGCTACAAATGGTTGTGAGTCACCAGGTAGATGCTGCGAACCTAACCTGAATCCTCTACCAAAGTAGTCAGTTCTTAACCACTGAGCCATCTCTTCAGCCTCAATTCTTAACATTTCTTATTCATTAGTAAATTAAAGTTATGCTTTGCCTTTAAATACTGCTTCAGATATGTTACACAAATTCTAACATGTAGTATTTTTAGTTCAGAGTATGTTTGAGACTGGACATTATTTAATAATGTTTTTTTCCAGCTTCTAAATAATGAGGAATTTTTTAGACATCTTTTCACATGTGTTAATTATATGATATCATTATAATTGAAAAACACTGTCAAATGGGATTGCATCTTTGGACTTTATTGAAGTTTCTTTAATGGCCTTATTGTAAATGTTGAGCAAGAATTCCATTTTTTGTTTATTTTGGTTATACATATATTTTGTTGTATGTTCAGCCAATATCCATGCTATTTTTATTTCTAGAGGATCTATAATTCTTAAAGATGCTTACTAAGTCACTTCCAATTATAATAGTTAATTTATGTATTTTCTTATTTATTTGACATAGTACAAGATTATATTGTTTGGTTCATGAATGTCTATAATGATTATATCAATTTCAGTTTTCTACCTTTTTACACATTTCTTGGGGGTCATTTGTTTTGTTTTATTTTGTTTTGAGACAAAGTCTCTCTATGTAGTCCTGGCTGTCCTAGAACTCTCTACTCTTGAACTCCCAGAGCTCTGCCTGCCTCTACCTGCTTCTGCCTGCCTCTGCCTGCCTCTGCCTGCCTCTGACTGACTCTGACTCTGACTGACTCTGACTGACTCTGCCTGCAGAGAGCTGGTGTTAAAGCATGTGCTATGATACCAGCTGTTCTTTAAACATTTTAAGCAATGAAATACACTACTGTATTTCATGCCCTCATCACAAACAAATGGTTACAGGAGACAGGGGGATAAAAGAAAAGAAGTAAGGAATAGAGGGATGAAGAAGAAAGAGTTATTGCCTAGACCTCTTTCCCAAAGCCACTCCCAGGATTCACTTCCTCCTGCCATACCCACCTTCCACATACCTCCTAATAGCATACTCAGGCCAGGGTCTTCACAGTCTAAGTATCTCTTGAAACACATATGCTTGGTTAATCTCCTCAGCACCTCTGAACCAGGTCAAATTGACTTTCAAAATTAACCATTACAACCTGTGAACTGAAACTTCCAACTGTGGCTGAGGGTGTAGCTCAGCTGGTAAAGTCCTTGCCTGGCATACACAAAGCCCTCAGTTCAACCACCGGCACCGTATAGACCAGGAACAGTGATGCTTGCTTATAATCTCAGCACTTGGATGGTAGAAGTAAGAGGATCAGAAATTCAAAGCCAGACTGGTCTACATAACAATTTGGAGGCCAGCATGAAATACATGAGACTATGCCTTAAAAATAAATAAATAAAAATTACCAGGGACTGAAGAAATGGCAGAGCAGTTAAAAAATATTTGATGCTCTTCCAGAGGAACTGAATTGTGCTCCCAGCAAACATGATGAGTTGCTCACAAATTACCTGTAACTTTAGCTCCAAAGAATATGATGTCCTCTCCTTGCCTCCTCTGGCACTAGCATGTACAGAAACACACACACCCTGACACACACACACACCACATATAAATAAAAATATGGTCAAAAAGCTTTCTAGTTATACAAGTTAAGTATATGCTACAAAAGAAAACGAAGGTAAATAATAATTGTTATAAAGGAGAAAAACAAAAAGTCATTTTCATTGTCACAAGAACCCCAATGGTCTTGACTAACATCAGCCCAGTGCTTCCCTTCCCAAGATCACAGAAGCCTTATATATTGAAGATTCTCTTCCCTTCTTCCCCTACTGCTACCTTAGCCTCTATCTGAAGGAAGCGGGTGCTAACTGAATAGAATCCTAGACATTTGACCCAACCCTGTCCTGTAGCAGATGAGGAAATGATGTAAAGAGGAAGCCTGTGACTTACTAAAGGTCACACGCCTAGTGACTGTCAGAAGGTAGAAGAGACTCAGCTCCCAGGGCCAGCAAAAAGGTCAGTGGATAAAGGTTCTTGCCACTAAGCATGATGACTTAGGTTTGGTGACTGGGACCTGTATAGTGGAAAGAGAGGACAGGCTCCCTGATCTCTCCTCAGACTCCTTCAAGGGAAACAAGAGATTTTTGTCTCTCACATTGTGCTCTATATACTGTGTCTTTCCCACATGGACTACTCACCTGAAGAATGTGGTGAGGGAGTCTGATAAGTGGAGAGCCTCAGCATGCAGGGAAACTCAGATGCAGATGCTGTTTTCTGAAAATCCTTCCACAAAGATCATCCTGTGTGTGTATTTATCAGAAACATGTCTAAAACTGAGCTTGCCTATAGTTTAGATAGAAGACATACCAATGTTAAACCTCCCAGGGAGGGTGGTGGAGACCAAGGAAGGCAGAAAAGTACAAACGAAAACCAAAAACATCAGATTAAGTAGAAGAAAATCCTGGGGCCACCAATTTGTGCAAAACTCTAGGGTCAGCCTAAAGGCAAGAAGACACTCCTGGGGGGGAAGGGGCCTTGGTCTCCTCTTGTAGTGGCTCAGTGAGCAATGGCCCTGGGAATCCTGGCACAGAATATTTGGATTAAAATCCTAAACTCCTACAATAATGGCTCAGATGTCCTATTTCCTCTGGTGACATTAGAGCATTCTCTGTGTTCACATAATGTAGAGAGGTACACTGCTTGCAGAGTCCCCAGACAAGGTAAAGGAAGTGAGAAAGACAGAAAGAGATGAGTCACACAGATGACTGCTGTCCCTTACTGAGGCAGACGGTAGCCTAGGGCAGCCATATGCACCAGATTCAGTCTTCTCTCCAGGCATAGCTGGAGGATACTTGTGACGAGGACAGTTGAGGACTGCAGATTTTCATACCCTCTGTCCTGATACACTGAGACCCTCCTCAGTTACACATCCTGTCACCTGGCACCACTTACTTTTCGTGCCCCCCCCCCAAAAAAAAACAAGTATTAGAGTTATAGCCAAAGAATTTTAGAGTTAAAATAATTCCAGTTCATAAGAAATGAGATAAGAGCAACACAAAATTATTACAACTCCTTGATTACAGCAAGCCAAGCCATGAGAACTGGGTGGTGAGGGCACACCTAGTTCTGCCATGCACTGAAAGTGTGACCCTCAGCTCGCTGGCTAGCATATCAGATTCATTCCATATCCATCAAATAAGGTCAGGGGTGGTCCAAGCAGAATGGCCCCTTGAACATCGAAAGTCTCATATATAATCAGGAAGTAAGAATAACACCACTGAGCCCACAGGGAGAAAAGGATTGGAAACTCCCTCCAGAAATCTGGTGTTTCTGCAAGCACCTAAGTCCTTGCTCTCATGACTCCCAGCCATGCTTTTTCTAGGAGAACCCAGAAGCAGGTTCTTAACCTTAGAAAAACCTAAGACCTAAGACCAGAAGAAACATTGCAATCCCAAGATGAAGAGTTGCATGGGTAATTTCCAAATACCAAGGGATGATCTCTCTGTCCCTCCATCAGCCTTACCCAGCATCTGACAGTGAGTTAACTTCTACTGTGGAGGGACTAAAAGGCCACCTGGCTTTTTGATGTGTCATTTGAACTTCGAGTAATCGAGTAGACAGTCCACTATTACTTAATTAAAAATTAAGTGGGAAAAAAATTGAGTGCAGACAATGTTTGGTTTTGCTTAAATTGTGCTTGGCAAAACACAAGTATCCCACCAGTGAAATGCTTGTGTAACTCTAGCTAATAATGGAGGCTTGCATGGTAGTTGTAAATGTGTCATCGTGTGTCAGAGGTCTGTGTCCTTTCATGCGTATTCATGACGTCTAAGAGATGTGGCTAGCACATTGCAGATACAGACATTCTGAAGCTAGATCAATTGATGATGAGGGCCAGCTGCCATTCATGTGACTCTCACTATAGGCTGATGGACAAACAAGGGTGATGTTATATCTTCAGGGTCACACCCACACTCCACCAGCAAATCTCAGGCAAGGCCCTCAAGAAAATTGCACACATCGCCTGATTTAGAAAGACCTCCGTTTCCCCAGTTCCTGCTGTCAACAATAGCAATCTTGATGGACCATCTCAGGTTAGACAGTGAGGTCAGTTATCTGGATACAGAGAGAGATATGAAGCCAGGACTCAGGCCCATGTTGGAATAACTTCAGAGTCCCCTTCCTTGACACCCTATACCTGCTTCAGAATATTTAAACCAGGCATCAGTACATTTCTAAAGCCATTTCTCAAATCAGTTTTTAACAGGGTACAGAGACTAACAACAGCAGGGTACCTGGGGTCAAGTTTTAGCTCTGCCACTACTACATGAGGAAAGTTAACCTCTATGAACTGTACGCCTCATCCACAAAGTAAGAAGCACTAAAGAATACTGTTCACAAGGGTCATGTAAACATTTAAGAATCCATATGCAGTGCTTAGTGCACTGCCTGTCACATACTATACTCTCATAGACCTAAGATATTAAAATTGTGGTTCAGGGTTAGCACAATGGCTCACTGGCTCACTGGGTTAGCCAACCTGGGTTTGATCCTGGGAGTACTAATTACAGAAGCAGAGAATCAAATTCTGAAGAACTGGCATGTGTTAATTCCTGTCCACTGCAGCAAATTTTTCCTGTCAGATTGTCAGTGGAGGTAGTGGGCAAAGAAAAGAGATCCCAGAAGGACATTATGACATCTGGACAGAGCACAGCCTGGCCTAGGGGGAAAGAAAGAATACAGTCTAGAAATAAAAATAGTATTTCCAGGGAATCCGGAACAAGCAGGAGCTGTTTGCAGAGCAGTGGGTGGTTTGGCAGAAGAGATGGTGTCACAGTCTATGCCTTTTGAGATTTATTTTTGGAAAATAATACTGAGGCCGTCTCCCTTGCTTAATAAGACACGAAGGTGAAAAAGTCTCTCATTTCTGAAGTGGTTTTAACTGGTGTCATACACAGGCAACTGAGCCGTTAGATCAAGATCACTGTTGTCAAAACAGGAACTGGGGAAACTGAGGTCTTTCTAAGTTAGTCAATGAGTCGAATTCTCTTGTGGGCCCCACCTGAGGGTTTCTGGAGAAGTGCTATGTGACTCTGAAGATCTGACATTATCTCCTTGTTTGCCCATGACCCCAAAAGTTATCCCTAGAGAGAACTGACTCCATGCATGCCTGTGCACAGATAGATAGATAGATAGATAGATAGATAGATAGATAGATAGATAGATAGATAGATAGATAAATGTGAAAAGAAATTATGGTTTAGGACACCCAATACCTCTGGAGTCCCCTTGATGGTGGCTCATCTCTCCCCAGCTGTTAACTTTCTCCACTTTCAGAACTCTTGAGCATTACCTCAAATTCCAGGAAAAACAATGTAATTGATGTTAAATCAAAGCAATGTAGAAGAACATTCACATGAAGCCCACGGTGGGCTCAGTTTTCACTTCTGTGTCTTACAAAGCAAGGGAAATGGCCTCAGTTTCGTTTTTCCAAAATAAGTTCCAAAGGACATAGACTCAACACCATCTCTGATGTCAAACCACCCACTGCTCTGTAAACAGCTCCTGCTTGTTCATCCTGGATCCCTAGAACGCATCACATCCTGTCTGTCTGAGCACCTCCTTCCTTTTGCACTTCCTATCCTTTTGAATAAGATAGTCATTACATATCTGCCTCCCTGCTGGGCTAATAGACCACCTGAGGACAGGAGCATCTCCTTGTCCATCTGTATTCTCCAATCTCTCTCAGAAGGTAAAGAAAGGAATGGAGTACCAAGGGTACCTCAAATTGTAGGGTGCTTTCTGGGAGGGGCAGGATGAGCTGGGATGATTCTTCACGTGTGATACAAATGGCTAAGAATGATAGCCTTCTAACCACTGTGGCTCACTCTTACATATATCGTAATAGAAGTTGATAGACTAAGGAACCAAGAAATCAGTTTCTACTGTAGTGAAAAAGAGCAAGTTTGACGACTTTAACCATTGTTTTTTTTTATGCTATCCTCTTTAATGTGCTGTTGCTTTGACTTGGTGCTAAATGATATTTACTACTTCCGCAGCAAAGCACAGAATGCTTGCTGGCTCTCAGATTCAGTAAGGACCTGGGAAAGTACCTAAGGGCCGTGAGCCTCGGTTTATCACTCTACTGTAGTCAATTCCTCCTGTCGCAATTGTCGTTGCAGGTGGCGGTCAGAGAACAGAGACCCCAAAAGTATTTTATGGCATTCAAGACAGAGCACAGCCAGCCTGGAGGGAAAGCAAGAGTACAGCCTGGAAATACATAGCCCTACCTGGAATTTATCTCTGAAGGAAAACAATGGTAAGACCAGCCAGGAGCCAAACTGGTACCGGGAGAGTAGGGCAGAATTATCAGATCGCCCCATATAAAGATTGTATTGGTGCGTAGTCCGACTCTGTGATACAAGCGTGGAGGCATGCCACAGCCACACCACAATAGCATATTCTATTTACAGAGTCTGCTCCCCTGAAAGTGGGCCTATCCTTTTTCTGGCTCCTCCCACGTGTCTTCCCTAAATTAATTTTCTAAGCCGGAACTTCCATTACCACACAGTGGTTGCTCTTGTCTCTTCTACTGCTTTCTTTAATAGCTTTTTTTTTTTAAAAGAATTATTCATTTATTTTATGTATATGAGAATACACTGTAACCTTCTTCAGACACACTAGAAAGAAGGCATCAGATCTCATTACAGATGGTTGTAATGGTTGCTGGGAATTGAACTCAGGACCTTTGGGAGAGCAGTCAGTATTCTTAACCACTGAGCTATCTCTCCTGCCCCTTTAATAACTTTTGATGACCCAAGAAATACTTGGCTGGGTTCTTTTTGCCACTTCCTCCAAGTGAAAGATAGCCCACGCTCCCCCCCCCCATGTTTATTAGAGCCAGAAAAGGCTTCACTAATTCTTTTAGTTAAGTTTCACTAAGGGGTCATCTGGATTCCTGACAGAGCAAGATAGAACAAGAAAGGGGTTTTCTTTTTTTTTTTTTAATTATCAAATCATAATTTTTACTTTTTAACACAGGGGTCATAAACACAAAAATGCAGGATGTGGGGAAGGAGATGACACAGGAACATAGGTGTTCAGGGGGAGTACAGATATCTTTCACCTGTATCAGGTAACAGGGTATCACCTGGGTAAAGGTTCAGGGGACAGGTCACTATGACTCTGCCTATGATTCACTTGTCCTTATCTAAGTTGGTACTATCTGCCAAAGGGGTTTTCTTTATTGCTGAGAAATGCTTAACAAGTCAAGATGGCATCAGAGCCGGCAGCCTACAGATGCTTCTCAATTCTTTGGCATTAGTTGTGTAACAGAAACTTGGAACTTTGGATTCAAGTGGCTAGACGTTGAGGGAGTCAGAAACCGGGAGGAAGGTCAAATGGTTTGAAGTCTGGCTACATCTGACTGCCCTCCGAAATCCCTGAGGTAACCATCACCTGATCATTTTTTGTCATGAGGATATTCACTTTTATTGATTTAAAAGTCATGATCCATTATGAAGACACAAATGACATAGAGACAGCCACAGGAACAATGACACAATGAAGAAGGCAAGAGAGAACATGGGTGTGGTCTTTAAAGTACTTCAAATCCAACCATTGTTGTTGTGAGGAGGACACATTGTGAGTAAAGAAAACCCGTCCATCTGCATGGAATATTTGCATCATTCATAAGCCATCTTTTATTCAAATGGTCACCGGGACTTTTATTTCCAACATCGTTTTCCACTTGTTCCAGAATAACTTTCAGGCTATTATGGAGAAAGGAAAACTGCCCGTGCTGCCAGAGTAAGGTCACATACGGACCAAATTCTCTCCTGTAGTAACTGGCATTCCTCTCTGTGGTCCTTTTTCACAGTTAAGGACACTGAGGATATGTTCCTGTGGTTACCTTAGTCCACTCATGTTAGCTCCCAGTGCACTGCCAGCTGCTTCATTGCCATCCCAAACTAAGCTGTCGCAGTACTCATGAGAGCAAGTCACAAAAGTCACAGAGAGCTTCCTGAGGGACCCAAGCATCATATTCCGTGTTCTCATGCCTCCAACTGCTCTAGTTTCCTCTATGCTCCTGTGATTTTTAAAATATGACCAAAAGCCACTTAAGTGAGGAAAGTCATTTGGCTGACATGTCCAAGTCACAGTCCACTATTGAGGTAAAGCAGAAACTCAAACAGGAGCTGGAAGCAAAAGCCACAGAGGAACTCTGCTAGCTGGCTCACTTGCAGACTCAAATTTACTTAGCTTTCTTACATAGCCCAATACCATCTGCCCAGGGAATGGTGCTGCCTCCCTCCATCAGTTAGCTATCAAGATAAACTCTAATAGGACAGTCTGATCTGGGCAGTCCCTCTGTTGAGACTCCTGATTCAGGTGACTCTATGCTGTGTCAAGTGGACAGTGAAAGTTAACTAGGACACTGAAGAAAAACATTATGATACTCAAATTTAAAATTCAGTCTCAATTTTGGTCTCTAAATATCTGATACAGCTTTTAAAGATCTATGTATTCATGTGTGTGTGTGTGTGTGTGTGTGTGTGTGTGTGTGTGTGTGTGTGTGTGTGTGTGTAGGTGTGTGTACCAGGGTGATTGCAGAGGTCAGATGATGGTGTTGAACCTGGAGCTTGTTTTTTAAATAGACTGGAAGCCAATAACCTTCCTGTCTCAGCCTCTCCCAGAGCTGGGGTTACAGATGTTCACAGGACACCTGACTTGTTACAGGGATGTTGGGATCAACTTCCCTCCTCATGATTGCACAGTGAGCAAGCATTTTAACCATTGAACCCTCTCTCCTGCCTCTTTACTTCAAACTTTAAAACGTAACCAGGATGATTGTGTGCTGACTTTTTGTGGTTCTGGGGGTTGAATTTAGGCACTTTCTACTTGTTAGGGGAGAGCCCTGTCAATGAACCATATCCCCACCGTCACATTACTTTTCTGTTGACACAGAGTCACACCAGGTTGCCCAGGGTGGCCTTGCATTCTCTATAATCCAGGCAGGATTTGAAATTTCTCCTGTCTTTGCCTCCTGAGTTGCATTACAGGTCTCTACCACCAGCCAGGCTTTTGAGCAATTGATTGATTGCTTACTTGTTTTCTTGTTTGTTTGCTTAGTTGGTTTTTCAGACGGGGTCTTCCTATATCATATAGGCTGTTTTGTGTGGGGGGCGGGGTGTTTTTGTCTTCATTTTTTGTTTTTGGGGGGTTTTTGGTGGGGGATGTGGTTCAAGACAGGATTTCTCTGTGTATCCCTGGCTATCCTGGAACTCCATAAACTTGGCTGGCCTTGAACTCAAAGAGATCTGCCTGCCTCTGCTGGGGTTAAAGGTGTGTACCACCACTACATGTTTTAAAATGGGGCCTTGCTCCATAGACTAAGCTGGTCTAGTACTTATAACATATCCCAGACTGATCTCAAATTCAGAGCAATCTTTTATTTCAGTGTATGCTGTTCTTTTTGGTGTTTTTTTTTTTTTTTTCAAAAGTCTAACTTGGAAATAAATGGCCTCTCGCTGTGGATTCCTGTTATACATAGTAGACATTCAGTGGATGCTTCTCAGAATGAACCACATCTGTTTGTCGGCCATGTCCTTCATTTGTTTGTTGGTTGTAGAGACAAGATCTATTATAGCCAGGCATCTTAGTCTTTTCTGCTGTTGCGACTATAAAATTCTCTGAATCAACAGTTTATGGAAGAAAGGGCTTGTTTTAGCTTCCAATTCAAGGTACAGTCTATCCCAATGAGAAATCTAGGCAGCAAATTCATATCAAATACATTAAGTTTGCAGTCAAAAGACATCCATGAATGCAGCCTGCTACTCAGTTCTCTCTCTCTCTCTCTCTCTCTCTCTCTCTCTCTCTCTCTCTCTTTCTCTCATTTACAGCCTAGGATCTCATCCAGAGAATGGTTCCACCTACAGTGGGTGGGTCTTTGAATCTCAATTAACATAATCTGGATAATCCTGCCTTCCACAAGCATTACCCAGAGGCTTAGTCCCCCAGATTACTCTAACCACCACACTGGCCTTGAATTTCTGATCCTCCTGCCTCTTTCTGCCAAGGTGCTAGATTGCAGGCATATGTCACTGCACCTAAACCACACATTCTCATAGTATTTTATAGTTGGAAAATAATACTAGAAATAACCATTTTTATGAATAGTATTTTATTGCCTGAAGAATGGAAAGACAGTGTCAAGAACTTCCCTAAGAAGCTTGCAGTTATCAAATCTTCAATTAAAAAAGAACCCTTTTCTATAGCAGTAAACCTTGATCTCAGCGCTCCTGAGGCAGAGGCAGGTGGAGCTTCAGGCCAGTCCATTGTCTTTAACCATTGTCTTTAATTAGTAAATACTCCTAATTTGTTTTTAATAATTTGTCCAAATTTTTAGGAGCTTGCGTGGATTTGAAGATCAGAAATTAATCAGGAAAACTGATATTAAATGGTAGAGAAAAGGAGACATCTTTTAAATCCTGTCTTTGTGGAGTACATATTTCAAAAGCTCTGCTACTGGAAAACACCAGGAAAAAAATCTGAATTGGAAAGCACTCAGACCATGGTGGATTTCCACACAAATTAGGTTTTCTCTTCCCAGGCAGTCTATTTACTAATGCAATATGATAAGCGTTAATATTGTCATTTAATAAACTTTTATAATGATAAAAAGTAAAATATGCTATATCCCAACTGTTACCACAGTGCAAATAAGGATTGTTTCTCAAAATATTAGCTCTGTTTAGGACTGTTCCCTTTTCCTTCTCATTGATCCACCACCAAGGGATTAAAACTATCAACAAACGGAGAGAGCAACACAAAGCAATATAGTATGTTCTTCATAGCATGTAAGCATCTTCTTCTGCTCTTGGGCCAATACTCTGCAGGAAGGGCAGGGAAAACGAGGAACTATGTCTAAAGATGGCTTTTATTTTTTTTTTTACACTAGAAACCATATTTCAGCAGCAGTTTGTTATGGTGAGGCGCTTGCCACTCTTTCCAAACCCTCCTAACAAGCATTTATCCATCTCATTTGGCTACAGAGTGTGCTCCTTGGGTGACTTCCCCAGAGAGACCACAGACTCAGACCGAGCACAGCACAATATGTGCTCTGTTCACTTCACAGCCATTTACTTTAAGACTTTCAGACACAGATTTCATTATAGATCAGAAGATTGTGTTAGTGCATAAGAAGACGACTTTAGCCTAAATATAAACATAGAAATCTATTTTTAAACATAGATAATGGTTGTAAAACCCAGTGAAAATTATACAAGAGAGTTTCTGCTGCAGTAAAAAGCCTTATGTCTGGGAAACCCACCACATACACCGAGACTGAGACCATCGGTCACCACTCAACAATCCAAATGAAATACAGTGACAAAGCAGCACATTCGACTGCCCTCCAGGAGCCTTTATTGAATGCTGTACTGTGTAGAGCAGACTGTGCTGAACAGGAGTAAGTCATGGGCTAGTCAGCTTGGTCAAACTGGATGACTGTAGGAAAGTTTCATAAAGAGGCTATTTACAAAGGCATAGGCAGCATTAGGGGAATCAGATATGGAGAAACACAGTCGGGAGCCATGTGCACCTAAAGAACCAAGCAATGCTGTCTAGCCTGAACTCACCATAAGCCAACAGGGAGGGAGCCCCAAGGCGTGCACTAATGCATCCCACTGACCAAATCCTCCCTGAAGGCAGAAGAAAGGAAGCTGCTTCAGGATGCACATCTTCCAGCATTCTGAAGCACAGACCAGGTGCTCAAAGAAGATGAGTACTTAAAACCAATGCTGAATGTGTGCCTCTGTACCAGCCAGGCCATGGGTAGCACTGTTATCTTATAAGCCATTGTGTGTTTTCAACATCTGGCTAGAACTCTGATCACTTGTCAGTCGTATTCAAGTATGACATGCTCTTCTGTTGTGGTGCGTATCCTGTTTTGGTGGGATTGCATCTTGGAACTTTGCACATCCTGTCCACTATTTCATTTGGTCTGAAAGCACTAAAACTGCAAGCCAAAATAAACATTTTCATAGGCTGATTACCTGAGGCACCTTGGGTATTTGCTACAGCAACAGACAGTTAATTAGTAAAAGAGCAGAGCCCTCAGCACTTCTCACAGGTCCCACCTCTTGGCATGTCATAGTGGCAATGAATTTCAATGTCTTTCGTAAGGGACAAACCATATCTAATCTTTCCCACAATATATAACTCGGAGAGTATTCAGTCATCCTATTTGCCTCTGTATTTGCATGGTTGACCCTTAGGTGAGTCCTGTGTTCATTCCTGTCCTTTATAGTTCCAACCGCATGTTCTTTCTGCACTGAGGAGATGTCGTTGTTAGATTCATCTGTGGGGTTCTTCCCAGTTGCTGCTTTAAAGCCCTTCTTAAAGATAAGCATCTCCACAAGTGTCCCGGCATCGCAACCACCAGCTCAAGAAAACGCAGTCTTTTCATGTGAAGCAGGATTTTGAGCAAGTTGCTCTGAAAACTCCATTTCCTTCCTTGTAAAACAAAGACAGTAATAGTAACTCAGAGACTTTGACCAGGATTAATATAATTTCCATATACCCCACACTAAATAGCCTTTAAATTCCATCCCCTACCACCTCCACTGGACCTCTCCCTAGTGCTGTGGTCCTCAACCTTTTTAACAACGCCATCCTTAAATACAGTTCCTCGTGCTGTGGTGACCCCAACCATTAAATGATTCTATCGTTACCTCATAAATGTAATTATACTACTATTATGAATCTATATAATATGCAAGATATCTGATCTGAGACCCCTATGTAAGGGTCATTCAACCCTCCCCCCAAAGGGGCCGTGGCCCACAGGTTGCAAATCAGTGTGCTCTGGTGTCTAGGTATATGATTTCAGAAGCTTGTTGAGTAAGTTTAATGTAATAACTTAAATGTATTTCCAAAGGGTGTGATGACACACACTCACTCAGGAGAAAGAAGCTTGTAGACTCCATAGGTCAAATCCCTGGTCTATGCAGAGCAGATTATATGATTGAGCCGCCTATTGTAGGGAGTATGAATGACCCAGACACTAAGGAGACCAAGACCAAATCATCCCTCTTGACAACACTCTAACCAAGTATGACTTGCTTCTCCCAAAGCCATGTGTTTCCCCCACCACCACCCATTTTTCATTCCCCTCTCTTCAGCTCAAATGAAATGAAAAATTTCAAATAACTCCATTTGAAATTGTGTTTAACATAAGCTCAGAGTAGACTTAAGTTCTTTTTTGAATTTTCACTGACAAACTACTCCCAGCTGCCCTCTGGGGCAGGTCACCACCACAATAAAATACAGTGTCGAGGATTTCAGCTGCCACTTGGGGGTTCAATGTCCTCAATGAATGCAATTTAGCAGAGCCAGCGTGAACCAGCGACAAATGGCATGTTGACGGTTTTTTTCTGTGTCTGTGGTTTCAGGATGGGTTGCTTTCAGTTCTGCTGGCTCCATCTTATGTGTTAGCAGCCTTTTCCACATTTACAGCCTGGTCCTCCCTCTCTCTCCAGCTTCTGGCAGCCAGCTTTGTGTGATAGAAGGCATTTTTTGCTTAGATGGGTCATACTTGAGATGGCCAATAAATATGGATTTTATAGTTACTTTGTGCTTTAGAATTTATACATATTTTATATAAATATTTATATATAAAATATTATATAAATATATAAAATTTAAATATTCATATAAAATACATATTATATTGTCTAAGAGTTTTATTGCTGTGAAGAGACACCATGACCAAGGCAATGCTTGTAAAGAAAAACATTTAATTGGGGCTAGCTTAGTTTCAGAGGTTCAGCCCATTACCATCATGATGGAAAACATAGAAGCATACAATCAGACATGGTACTGGAGAAGCTGAGAGTTCTACATCTTGATCCAAAGGCAGCCAGGAGAAGGGTCTCTTCCACAATGAATGGCTTGAGAATAGGACCTCAAAACCACCCCACAGTGACAAACTGCCTCCAATAAGGCCAGACCTACAGGGCCACACCTCCTAATAATGCCACTTTCCATGGGCCAAGCATATGCAAATCAAATATATTATATATTACACAATATATTAAATAATATGTATATAATTTATAACTTCTGCTTTTCTTTAATATACATATTTCATATGTCAGATATATACATATATATATATATATATATATATATATATATATATATATATATATAATTTCTTTTTCAATAGCTTCTCTTGGAGTGTTATCACTTCATACACATGCACTAACCGAGAATGGTGTGTTACTTCCCTCATCTCTGGACACACCCAGTAAAGCGAGGCTTGTTTGTATATGATTAGACATAGTCTGAGCCACTGCCCAGCCGAACAGTCCCCCTAGCTTCTCTGTTTAGTTGGACTTCACTTCAGGCTCAGCCCCTTGGTCTGCCACCTTGTCCCTGGCCCTGGACTCTCTCAGAGTCTGTCCTTATCCTCCTTTCTCATGCTCAGCCTTTCTTCACTTTCCTTCCTGGTTCTAGAACACTTGCAATTATTTCTTACTGTGTGCCTTTTCCTGAGGAGATCTGTTTATCTTAGATAGGGCACCAACAGCAGACCAAAGATATGATCGAACCCAAGTCTACCACACAGCAAACCAGTGAGTTTGTTGGGGTGTGGATGACTCAAAGACAGCTGTATCATTGGAGAACCCAGAACAGCTCAGGTGCTGAATCCCTGAAGCTGTATTTCTTGAGCTTCCTGCAAACTTGCAGGCAGCTCAGCCCCCTGGACAGTCTCCTCTCCCCCACTGACTGCCTATATGATATATGACCTTGGGACTCTCCAAACTTTCTGAGTCTTGTACATTACCTGAACTTCTCCTTCCAGACGGGAACATTTGAATAGGGAGCAAATGGTTACATAACACATTGTACTTCAAGTTTCTATGTTCATACTATTGGCTGAACTGACACATGCATGGATAGTAAGAGACAGGCACTGGGAAGCAAGGAACAAAACAGGTCCAGTGTCCCCCAAAATGGAGTTTCTTCTTTACTCCTGACCACGAATCTCAGATTCCTGATCATTAAAGAGAAAATTCTTTTTCCTGAAGACTTGACAAAGAATTCTAGAAAGCCTGTGGCTGCCGGGAATGCTCTCTGCTTCTGATTGTAAAGTGGTCTGGGACTATTCATTTTTCAGAGATATGGATCAGGGTTCCTTCTGTGCATGTCAGGGCTCAGGATGAAACAGCCATTTGAAATATAAAGATGAGTTTCTTACAATCCAAAGCAATCTTGAGGTGATCTATAGCCTACTAGTGCTGTTTATACAGTCCCTTGCAATCTTTTAGTTTAACACAAACGTATGCATACGTTCGTCAGTTGGATTTCCTAGCACCCACTCCCAGGCTGCTCCCTTCTCTCCTCTTAAAAGCAGTCCAGTCTAAGAAATGTTTTGTGCATGTGCGACTCTTTCATGCTTCCTCACTCCCATAACACTAGTCAGGCATGCGGACTCATGAATGACACCACAGACTGAGCAGGACAACGGGCGTGACTTAGAAGCCCCAGATCACAAACGTCATTTCCATAGCATCTTGTTTGCTGAACCTGGAATTTCCCAGAACAGGCTCTCCTTGGTGCTGAGGCACAATCTAGGTTAAAGGTCCTAGAGAATAGCCTCACAGCCTTTTCTCATTCCTTGCTTCTTCGAGGCTCACAGTCACCACACAGATAGCAAAGTCAACATGTGGCACAGGGAGTGTCACCTGGATCCTAAGCTAGCCTCGGCTCAGCTCTGCTCCTGGGTCATCATGGCCTCTGTTGAAAGCCAAGATACACAGCAGAATGTCCAAGACAGAGTTTATTAGAGAGTGGAAAAAGCACACACTCACAGGGTGAGAGTGGCCAACGGCCAGAGAAACCATTGTTTTGACCTATATTTTAGATATGCTCTATTGAGTCTCTTGAACAGAGTTTTCCCTGAGAGGTCCAGGTGACTGACAGAACCATTTTGATTCTGTCTTAGAGGAGTGGACAATGGTATGTCTTTGTCCCTTACCAGATAGCCTCCAGCTAGATAGCTAATCCCATGATCTTCCAAACAGATCAGAACATCAAGTCTCCACCCAGGGCCAGAGACACAATTCAGATCCTTGGAACAGTGACCAGAGTCCAGCACTTCTGGTTTCCGATTTTACCAGCTGCTGGTAAAAGGGTCTATCCTCCATGACTTTCAAGCCTGTTAATATCTAAACTACCTACCTAACGGAAGTACACGCTCATCTGTACTTCCAGATCCTGCCAGCTCCCCAGACCTCTGGCACATCTAAAGCTCAGCCAGTCTGGGATTACCCCCTAGATTTTTCATTGTTTCAGAGGAGGAAGTGAATGTTTGTCATTCTTAGACTAGACATGGAGTCTTAATAAGTCCTCTCACATATCCAAACACTAAAGGTCTGTCCCTCAAGAAATCAGAAATCTATAGTGGAAAAAAAAGAGTATACCAATCACCTTTTGGTTTTGTTATTCAAGGGCCCACTCATGCCTCTGGCACATGGTAAGGAAATGTTCTACATGTTTGAAAGTATTTGTTATTTTACCCTAGCATGCAGGGTTGTAGCTGGGAGCGAAGAGAGGCCTTGAAAGGGAGATTAGGCTGCGGCTCTGTAGGCGAAGACCTTTCTCATGGCTCCCCACGGCAGATCTTGGTGAAAAGAGCCAGTCCATGGTTCCAAACAGTTTATTGTCATGGCAGAAAATGGATGGGTAAAACCCTATCCTACTTCTCAGGTGGGCCTGAGATTAAATACCTTTTGCAGGGAGGAATATCTGGGAAGGGAAACTTATTGGTTACACCCTCTAGGCCTCTAGGTACCTCATTAGCGTGGAGCTGGGAGTTGCCTAAGTCTCAGGTGTGTGTCCACTGTGTCTCCCATCTAGTCCTGCTCTACATTACCAAACTTCCTGGCATGGTTTTACGTCCTACACTAGCAAATACAATTCAATTTTTTAAATGTATGTACATGTTTTGCCTACATGTTTGTCTGTGGACCGTGTGCATGCCTGGTGTCCTTGGAAGCCAGAAAGAAAGTGTCGGCCTCTCTGGAATTGGAATCACAGTCAGTTATGAACCACCATGTAGACGCTGGAAATCAAAACCAGGTCCCCCGGAACAACTGCCACTTCTCGTAACTGCTGACCAATGTTACTTGGACAAGGCATAAACGATCTATTACCAGTCTGACTTCACGAAGTCAGATTTGGGATGGCACAATGAAGCTAGCTTGAGATTAAAAGCATCGTTGGAGGTAAACTAGAGACTCAGCCGAGGAAGTGTGGACTTCATGTCTTCTTAAGAGTCTATAACTAGACGATATGATTTATAAACCTTCAAAGCATGGATGGAAAAAAAATCTTTAGAAGCCAAAGCTTAATGTTTTCACTGCTGGCACCAAATGTCTTCTTGTTCAGTGAATCTACCTTAAGGCATTGTTCATAGACTTAGCTATTGCTGGGCCAAAGCAAAGAGTCAAGGAAACACATAGATTGTACATTTCCTATTTGCACATCCCTGTAATTGGTAGTCAACTTGCTAGCACAGTTTATAATAGTTTGCCTGTGCTGGGATGGAGGACAGTGTCTCCCAAATCAAAAAACAAATAGGAAAAATGACAAAGCTGTTGATTTAAGGAGCGTAAGGTCCAGGCAGAGCTATAACCCAATGCAGAGTGCTGTGACAGTGCAGAGTGACCTTGCTGAGCCATCCAGGGAAGGAGTGAAGGATTAAAAAGAAAATCAATAGCTACTGAAGGCAAGGACAGTTTGCTAGTCTTAGGCACTGCAAGAGGAAAGAGCTCTGAAGTGCTCCCTGTGCAGAGAGGAAGAAGAATAGGTCTTATGATCAGGCCTTCTGTAATCATGGCATGCCATTGGCCATATCACTGGAGATGAGACTAGAAATGAAATATTAGGTTCTAGAGATCTGGCTCATGCTGGTAGAGTACTTGCTTAGCATGCACAAAGCTACGGTTCCATCCCAGCACCACATCAAACCAAGTAAGCTCATGTATGTCTATAATCTCAGCACCCCAGAGATGGAAAGGAGAGGACCAGACGTCCAAGATCATCCACAGCTGCACATCAAATTCAAGGCCCAAGATACCACAAAAAAAAAAAAAAAAAAAGATCTCAAAAGAGAAATCGAATGAAATAATACACAGTAGATCATGCAAGAATAAACGTTCTGTCTCACTAACGTCAGGAGGCATCCTGGAGACAGAGGAGCTTCTATCTCTTTTGAGGATAATGACATAGTTTAAAAGAATAGCTCCACTGTCCATCAGAACAGTTTGGATGGTGATGAGCTGCAAGTAAGAACAATGGAAAAATGGCTCAGAGACGATGAACTGAATTTAAGAACGCCCCTCCTTGCCAGTAGTTTCCTTCTCTGCCATGACTAATAGTGTTCCTGGAGTACTCAGAATAGACAGGCTCCACTGAATCCTGACAGCCTTTTCCACAGTACAGTCTAACGCCTCCTCTCACCACCCATCCCAACCAGATTTCTCTGTTTATTTGGTCATTGTGCCTATTGGTTTTTCACTCTTTTGGCAATCATACTAGGAGGTCATCTCCCCTTCCCCCCCCAAAAAAATGTTAAACAAACGACATTGGAGTAATGAGATTAGGCATGAGGTTGATGTTTCCTTCCACTGTGTGTCCGTCCATATGTGGGCATGGGCCTCGGATTTTTCTGGTTGCTCCATGGTGATCAGCATTAAGTATGCTCTTTGGCTGTTTGTGGGAATACTGCCTTGCTGGTGTCGCCTGTGTTTGGAATATTCCACTTCTGGTAATTCATTCAATGTCTATATTTGTCTTTTCAAAGCCACTTAACACTTTCAGCTTATATAAATCTTGTAGTTAACTAAAGCCTCCAGGTCTTTTTCACATGAAGTGTTCACATAAATCATTGGGCTTCTGCCCTATTTTCATCTTTTATGAGTAGTCAAGATATAAATCCTTCTCACAGTATTAAAGGGTGCTAGTGTATTAAACAGCCTAAGTGACTAGCATGCCTTTGAAAAGGACCATCAGGATCAAATTTGCATGGCGAGAACTCCAGGAGCTGGGCCAGAGTCCCATCTGTCTTCTATCTTTCTACTGCAGACCAACAAAATAGTCCTTGGAATACCACCCCCGGCAGAGATCAATACATAATACTATTCAAGATAGTGCTAACCAAGTAGGCAGCCATGAAATGATTGTTTTAATTTTGGAAGGTGTCAATCAACCATAAAGAGTCCTTGAATGTATAAACTGCTAGATGGCAATAATTTTAAATATCAAAATTTTACAGTAATATCTAGGGGTGATTCAATGTGGGGGAAAAAAATCTCAGCATCTCTTCAATGTTTAATAAAGCAAAAAAGTTATGGGGGAAAACTGAGGACTGGAAAAACATTGGGAAGATGTAAGAAAGGAAAATGCATCTAAAGTGGAGATGGAGAAAAATAATAAAGAAGCAGACCTAGAAGACAGGCAGAAAGAGTAGTGTTGGAAGATGTTTGTCAGACAGGAATAATGGTGGTGGTAGATTAAGACATAGTGCCACAGTGAGTCCCCCTAGCTCTGCAGAGTGATGGAGAAATGGGTAAGAGCAACAGAAAGCTGCCTCAGAGCCTCTAAGAACCTTCAGCAAATTCACCCTCCCCCTAGGCCATGGGCTTCTGCCACCCAAGGATGGATGTCAGCCTTCACTGTTGTCTAGACTGTAGACCAGAACCAACAAGTGATAACACTGAACTTTCACTGTCCTGTTCAGCTTGTTCTTTCCTCCCTGCTACCCATACAGATTCTCCACACACATGACATATCCCAAGGACTCAGTTTTACACTCTTTTGTCCTCCTCCCGCAGGGCACAGGCAGTAGTAGCCAGCCTAGTCCGAAGGAAGTCGAGTCCTGCACACTTCAAGAGAAAGAGGAACAACCTACTGATGACACTTACCAGGTAAGTGTGCTTTCCTGGATACATGGGTGAGTCTGACTTCAGGTGTAGAAGATGTCTGCCTGGCACAACATGGCAAATTGTTTCTGAAAGATGCAACTATAACAATATATGTGACCTGGGTGAAAAAAATTAATCGTATTTTAAAACTAAGTCTGAAAGAAGAACAGATAACCAGAGCAAAGAACAAATCCACAGTCCAAACTGTTGTGTGAGCATCTCAAATGGCTTTATGGTTTCTCTAGGCCCTGCATCCAGATCTCCATGTGTCTGGCCACTAATTTCCTTGTGCTGAACGGATACCTCTTTAGAAACTCAGTTTGAAAATCACCTGCATGCAGGGCATTAATCCATTTCAGGTGTTTAAATATTCAATAGGCTAAGTCAGAGATTAATTTTCTATTTGTTCTGAGTCTTCCCCTGCCCCCAAGATTGTTTTTATGTTCTTTTGGTTTTGTATTTTTAAAAGAAGGATTCCTTATTAGCTTTTTTTTTTTTTTTTCATTATCCTTCTTTTTCTCTCCTTGTACACTCTTGGTTCCTCTTGGGTTCAGTTGGGAGAAAGGAAGGTGAATTAGAAGAATCCTTAAGGAATATGGCTCTAGCCCTAACAGCTGGGCCTGCTTCCTAGGAGGGTTCTCCTGGGAACGTTCTTTGGGAAATACTATTGTCTGGATTTTGTCTGTGGCATCCTGACCCCAGGCTTGGACCACCCATGTGAGTCCCAGCCTGAGGGCATCTATATCAGCCTAGGCACCTTTGCAGAATTCACACCAGCAGCATATTCTTTATCTAGACAATACAGATGAGGACAGTGAGAACAGGGGCTGCCTCCCCTTCGCCTGCTGGGGTGGGCTACTCTAGCAAAACTTTGGCATTCTGGGTTCTCCAGATAAAAAAAAATAAAGACCATCTTATAGGCTCATAGAGACCCCTTAATTGTAGGTGTGGTGAAAAAAGACCTTCCTCTGTAGGAACGTATCACTGCTCTAAACAGTGGTCGTGAGAGAGTACACTTTCAGGTCCTGGCATCTTATCGAGCAAGACAAAAAGACTACACTCTCCCTATCTGTGGAGGGTTGGTTTAGGCCATAAATATTGCTTGACTAGATATGGCTTATGGTTCCCACCACCACCACCCACATCATCATAAACTTGAAGGTACTGGGAGTAGCGAAGGCTGGTAATTCACCTAAGCTACCATATGGCACATGCCAGACCTTCAGTTACTCTCTCCTTATAACTGTAGCACTGACAGAGAGCCATGGCCCGGAATTGCCATGGAGCATCAGTTTGCATGCATATTACTATAGCCAACGAGAAGACCCAAAATCACACTTCCAAGACTCTCACACCATCCTTCAGGAAAAAACAAGCAAAACCTCACACAAGTTGAGCCATTCTAGATTGAGGGTCATCTGTAAGGGAAGCAGACATCCCACACAACTCCTCTGGAATCTTGTGTTTGGATGCCTTTGGAGATCAGGTGGCATTTATGGACCCTTTCTCAGAAAAACTTTCTTACGTTTACAAAACATGATTTGGTACATGACTTACCAAGGACACACAATTGTTACTGAGATACAATATCAAAATCATTTTAAACGTGTACTTTAATAAGAATGCATTTTATTGAGCTGTTTTAGTGAGGTTCCATTGGCATGTAAAAAATCTACATGCCTTTAATATAGAATACACATATACAATGTCTTAGAGTTTGCAGATGAGTGTCTAACCACAAAACTCCCTTAGAATCTGTCATACATGTGTGTGTGTGTGTGTATGTGTGCGCATACCTTCAAAAGCATCCTCCAACCTTATTTATCTCTTCATCCCTTCATTCATTTATGTATTATGAGAACACTTAGCACAAGTGCTAACTTCTTCACAATTTTCTAAGTGTGCAGCAGAGTGTTGTTAATGTGTTGTGCAGCAGATTCACCTTACATACGGAACCTTTGTACTCATGGATCAGTACTGGTGGTTCTCCCTCCCAGCAGCTCCCACCTTCCCACTCTTCTGCTTCCTGTGTTTGGCTACTCAGGTTCAGTCCTTTTGTTCTTCCCGGTGTGGCTTACTCCACTCATGTGAAGCTGCTTCTTCCTTATCACACAATGTAACAAGTTCTAGTAGCAATTCTAAGAATGAATTTAGGTGATATTTTAAGATACACACAATTGTGTGTGGTGGGGAAACACCTGTGGTTTCTATTGGTGACAAAGTTGTCACCGCTGTTGCTAATACTACTACAACTTGTTGATTGAATTCACAATTAGAAGATAATGCTAAATCCCACCCAGAGGATATTGGAAACAAGAATTAACTGGCTGAACTGGCTCCTATCCCTGCCCATAGACCCCCTGGATTCTACCCACAAGCCTTTGAGGACAGAAGAAGCATTATCCTAGCAGGCTACAGGGGATCCACCCACATCTTTTCTTGTGTCTGCTTATATATAGGTCAGCGTGGGTGGAGGGGAGGTGGCTGCAGGGCTGGTTTGGTGGCCTGCTGGTGAGATCTTCAGGGTCACCTAGCAACTTCTTTGGGAAAGAAGTCAAGGCCAGTTGTCCTCATCTTTGGAACATGCAACTTAGATTACAGTTGTCTACAAAGTGACCAGTCACTGTGAATTCTCTTGTGTACCCCATGCCCACAACAGTATTCCAAAATGGCTATCTAGGAAACTGTCAGCAGTGAGTACCTCCTGGGACCTGGGAGGATAAATGGGCTGTGGGAGCCAAAAGGAACAGCTTGCCATGGTCAACTGTACACTTGTGCAAGTAGACCTGCACTTCTACACTGGAATGAAAGTGAATTAACATCACGTACTCCATTGTAGCAAGAGACTAGAGGCACATGAAGCCCTAGCATCGAGAGAGAGAGAGAGAGAGAGAGAGAGAGAGAGAGAGAGAGAGAGAGAGAGAGAGACAGAGACAGAGAGACAGACAGAGACAGACAGAGACAGAGACAGAGACAGAGACAGAGACAGAGTCAGAAGTGCATATATAGCCCAGACTGGCCTGGAACTCTGTTCTCTAAGCTCAGACTATTCAGTCTGTGATGAATAACATCTATCTACCCCAGAAGGTTGTAGTGAGGCTGAGAGACAGGTGATCCTTACCTTACACTTGCACACAGGAAAAGATTCCAGATGAGACCAAGAATGGTGGCCACCACTCTTGTAATCTGAGGACTAGGGAGGTAGGAGAATTGTGATTTCCAGGTCTGCCTGAAAGAAAGAATAATACCTCATTGAGAAAAACAAGAGAAGAGACTTTTGTGCAATTCCAATAAAACATTATTCCAATAAAACATTAACACCTTTAGACATGTAGGGTACTGTCCTCGGAATGGGAGACAGTTTCTTTAAGAATGCCCCCAAAGGACAAAGGATTATATATACATACACATAAATTGGACTGTGCCAATGTTAAACATTTTCACACAAGAAAAGACATGTAAGAACAGACTTTCTCTGCCACATGCTCCCATAGTGATACACTGGTATACCACAGGCTAAAAGCAATAGGGCCAGGTAACCATGAAGCAAAATGTACCTTTTCTCCCTGTAAGTTGATTTTGAAGTATCAATGAGCAGTTGACAAATAAAACATGGAATATGGTCTGGATACACACCAAACATCAAGTGGAAGAAAGCTGGAAAGAAAAAAGAATACGTGTTACTTATTTTTTATACTTTTTGAAAACTATCCCCATCAGGAGGTAGAAAGATGGCTCAGAGGACCCTGGTTTGATTCTGTACATCTACAGGGCAGTTCACAACCATCTGTAGCTTCAAATGATACCAACCATAAATGTGGTACATAAACATATATGCAGGTAAAACACCCATGCACACAAAAATAAATCAATAAGCATTTTAAATGTTCTTTCTATAAGTACAGTAATATGATTCAGTAAGGAGACTGTGTTGAGTATAGCAATTTTCTAAGTCATCTACCAAGCATAGACAAGAAAAATGCACTTTGGTCCTGGGTCCCAACTCCATCAAGCCGGTAGCTTTCCCAAGCCAGAGTGCCAGCTAACAAGCAGTTCTGTGTACTATGGATCAACCTGTAATCAGTATGAAAGGACATGTCACATCAATGGCTTCTAACTGGGAGCAATGGTCACCCACAAGGAACACTTGGCGATACCTGGAGACAGTTTGTGCAGAGGGTATTTCTGCCAGGATATAGAAGGTTGAGTTCAGAGATCAGTCAAATAACCTGTAAGGGTTGTCATCTCAGAAAATTAGGTGGTACAAAAATGTAAGAACTGAGGTTATGGCTCAATCATAGAGCACTTGTCGAGTTTCCACAAGCAAGAGTCATCTAAAGAGAAGAAAATGTCCCCATGAGTGGTTTTCATAACCATAATCTTCATTTATGATTGAGGTAGGAGGGCCCAGCCTACTCTGGACAGTTCCACCCCTTGGCAAGTGGTCCTGGGATTATAAGAAAGCAGGTTATGCCGGGCTGTACTAGCATACACCTTTAATACCAGCACTTGAGAGGCAGAGGCAGGCAGATTTCTGTGAATTCAAGGCAAGGTTGGTCTAGAGATAGAGAGATCCAGGACAGCCAGGGCTATACAGAGAAATCATGTGCTTTTTTTAATTCCTTAAATGTATCAGGTTTCCATCCTAATTTGGTTTAATTCTGGCTCTTTTAAAGCTAAAGAAAACAAGATGTGGGTTATTTCTTTTCATCCTCCCGGAATATGATTCAGCTGCTCCATATACCAAACTTCAAATCCACACCATTATTCTGTCTTCTCTGTATTGTTTTAAAATTATTTTACCATTTTAAAAAACATTATTTAGATCAGGTCTACAATGTAGCTCTGGCTGCCCTAGAACTCAGTGTGCAGACAAACTCACAGAAATCCACATACCTCTGCCTCCCAAAAGATGTGTGCCACCATGACCCACTATTTTATTCATTTTGTGTACTTGTTGGGGACATGCACATGACAGGACACACATGTAGAGTTCAGAGGACAACTTATAGAAGTCTGTTTTCCCCTCCCTTCATAAGAATCCTGAGGCTCAAACTTAGGTTGTCAGGCACAGAAGCAAGCACCCTTAGTAGCTGAACACCTTGGCAGCCCTGGTTCATGTTCTTAAAGTCCACTTGGCCATTGAAGACAGGGTCAATAATTAGATTCAGGTTTATATTAGAAAACCTCCAAATATATTGGCATAAATAAAATCAAAGTTTATTATGCTGTCAATTTAAATGAAATATGTAGGCCGCCCAGAACTGGTTTAGTAACTCCATGACATCATCTTTGCCACCTCTATGGTATGACCCTCATTCTCATAGTCCAAGATGGTGACTGACTGGAGTACTCCCGAACCCCAGTGTCAGATTGGCAGAGTGGGAAGCAGAGGACACATCGCTCTTCCCTTAAGAAGTCTTCCAGAAAGCTGCTTAGAATGCACTTGTTTTCCTCTTAGCCGTCAGAAAGCAAACAAGCTTGGATCCAGAACTCCTTGGATATCCCTTATTATAGCATAGCATAAGGACTCAGGAGATAGCTCAATTGCTAAAGTGCTTGCCGCTCAATTATGAGGACCTGAGTTCAATCCCCAGCATGGAGACACAAGCAGATTGATGGGACTTGCTGGCTAGCCTAGCCTATTTGACAAGTCCTAGGTCCCAGTGAGAGAGCCTGCTTCAAAAAAAGCAAGGTGTAGATGGCTTCAAGGAACTACAACAGAGGTTGATCTCTGACCTTTATACACATATGTACATACGTACACATGCACACATATACATAAATAACATAGTATTAGCAATACACACCTTTCTATACACGTCCGACCTCTAGATTGCTTATAATGGCTAATATTTTGCAAATACCACATAAATTTTAATGCAAGATTGTTTAGAAAATGATGACATAGACTCTGAACATGTTTGGTTCAGATGCAGGCTTTCCAATATTATTTATCCACATTGGTTAAAATGGCAGACATGCAAATCCAGAGGGCCAAATAACTGGTTTAAACACAGAACAAGGTGCTAACACAGAGATGTGACCTGTCAAGCATGCAACGCCATTGTAGCAGTATCAGGAATACACTTCTTTGGCCAGCTTAACCATTACTATACAGATACGTGAGATAATCAACTTCAGCAAACACATATAGCTTGTTAATTTGAGACTTGTAATTTGGACTAAGTGCCCCAGGCTGAGTGTGCTAACAAGCTTCTCTTACTGTCACTTAAGGAATGATCCATAGATTTCCTGACAGTGTCCACTAACTCCTTACCAAGAAGTTCAGCAGGGGGTGGGGGGGGAGATTGGTGACAGAGCCTTAATCATTGGTGATCAGAGCAAAAGGCTAGATGTAACCAGGAAGAAGGATGTGCAGGAAAGCCCACCACCACCTGAGGCCTACCAACAGAGAATCTGACGATACAATGGCTGGGTTATAAGAAACATAGAGAGCTGGCTCTTCAAATCAAAGAGAAACCCAGAGTTCCCTTGTACTCAGGACTTAGCCACAACACTCTTCTCTTTGTTTGTTTTTGTCATTTTGTTTTCTTTTGGTTTTTTGAGACAGAGTTTCTCTGTGTAGCCCTGGCTGTCCTGGAACTCATTTTGTAGAGCAGACTGGCCTCATACTCAGAGATCTGCCTGTCCCAGACTCCCACGTGTCAGAATTAAAGGTGTGTGCCACCACAGCCCAACAATAGCTAACATTTTAAACACCACATGCCCAGCAATGATTTGCTAGGTTCTTCATTGACTTTAACGATCCTCCAAAATCCTTATGACACGGACCACTGTCATCACAATTTTACAAATAAGGAAAACAAGCCATGGAGCTGGAGAGATAATTCAGTTAAGTGTTTGCTTTGTAAACAATAAGAACCTGAGTTCAGCCAGGCAGTGGTGGCGCAGGCCTTTAATCGAAGCACTTGGGAGGCAGAGGCAGGCGGATTTCTGAGTTCGAAACCAGCCTGGTCTACAGAGCAAGTTCCAGGACAGCCAGGGCTACACAGAGAAACCCTGTCTCAAAACAAAACAAAACAAAAACAAAAAAAGAAAGAAAGAACCTGAGTTGGATCCCAGAACCCACATAAGAATTCCAGTTGCAGGCTAAACACAGTGACACACACCTTTAATCACACCCAGCACTTGGGCTGGGAAAAACAGGCAGATAGATATCTGAGTTTGAGACCAAGCCTGGCTTACAGTCTAACCAGAGTTACATATTAAGACACTATCTTCTTAAAAAAAAAAAAAAAAAAAAAAAGTTCTGGAAAGATGACTTAGTGGTTAAGTGTACTGGCTGCCCTTCCAGAGGACCTAGGTTCAATTCCCAACATCTACACAGTGGTTAACATCCACCTGTAACTCCAGCTCCAGAGAATTAAAACAGAACCTAAGGCTTAAAGGCTGTTAAACAGTTTACCCAAGGTCAAAGCAAGTGGTAGAATCTGGACTGGAACTCGGGTCCCAGAAAGTCAAGCTAATCCTAGGCACTTGGAGTTTCTGTTTTTTTTTCCTCAGGGGAAGGAATGTCATTTGATTGCTACACAATCACTAATCATATGCATAATAAATCATATGCATAATCAGTCTCATATCTTCAGGAAGAAAGTCACTGTACCTGCTCATTCATAATTGGTATTTTCAAGCGTGCATTATGGTCTTTAAACATAGAAAGGAGGGGAGAGGAAGAAGTTATCGTTTAGCAAAGTGAAAAAAAACAGATCAAGTTTGATGTGTAGCCCTTTTATCCTTCTCCTGAACCGCCCCCCCCCTTTGTTACCATCCTCCTTTCTTCTTTAGCTAAATACAGAGTGTCCTCTCATGCTTAGCATGCCTGACTGTAAACATCGTGAAGCCCAGCTATGTATTCACAGAACAGGGTTGCTGGTACCTGTACCAGCAAGCTCAGGACCATGTATGTGCACTCTGCTGCAGTCCAGTCTGAGACAGAAAGAGCTTCCATAGACAATGCCCCAGGCCAGACCTAAAGGGATAAGTAGAAGCTATAGCCAAGCTCAGTGGAGGTTGAAAATGGGTTGTGGGGGGACAGGAGAGCAATCCCAGTGATATGGTGGCAGATATGTGTAAAATGCCAAAGTGAGAAGAAGAAGCATATATTCAAGAACTGTGAGGTACTACTGGACCTTGACCACCACTGGTAAGCCTATGACAAGAATCCACATAAAGGTCAAATCGTGAAGGTCTTTATATAACAAGAGAATCAAAAGAGATTTGATCCTAAGGAGACTGAATGCTAAATACAAGGGGACACTTGGTGCTCATTCCAACAGTGGAACGGAATGATTGAAAACTGATTTAAGGCAGGGTACCACCAAGAAACTGTCAAGGACAGACATAGCTCAGACACAGACTCAGAGAGAAGAGACCGTGGCTCAGTTGGTAGAATGTTCCCATGGCATCCATGAGGCCCAGAGTTCAAATCTCAGCCCTGATGACAAGCATCTGTGTTTGAGAAGTGGAAACAGGAGGAAATTGGAAGTCAGTTTAGGATACACAAGATATTGTCTCAGAGACAAATGTAAAATTATAAATACTTGCAACCTAATTAAGGCTGGTGTTGAGCTCCAATCCTCCAGCCTTCTGTGGGCTAGGATTGCAGTTAATACCATGGCCATTTTTTTTTTACATGATACTGGGGGCTGAACCAAGAACTTTGTACATACATACTAAGCAAGCTTTCTACTAACCAAGTTATATCCCCAGCCCCATGTCTAAATGTTAATAGTAAGTAATCAATAGAATTTTAATTCATAATAAGTTTGCCCTTTTTGTTGATTTGTTAGGTTGGTTGTTTGGTTTGGTTTGGTTTGGTTTGGTTTGGTTTGGTTTGGTTTAGTTTAGTTTGGTTTGGTTTCATTTCGTTTCATTTCGTTTTTACATAGGATTTCACTCTGTAGTCCTGACTGGCCTCAAAGTCACAGAAGTCCACCTGCCTCAGCCTACCAAGTACTGGATTACAGGCATGAGTGAGTCACCATGCCTGCAAGTATTTTGCTTTCTCTTCCCTATTTATGTTTGAATAGGTAGTTATTCCAGTGAATTGCCCTCAACCCCACCCCCCACCTTTGCCATTATTAGCTTTCTCTTCAATCACATGCTTTCTCCAAAAACCAAGTGGATTTGTTCCTCTGTAGAAATGGGAAATTCAGATTGGGACCACATTAGGGCCAGTCATAGACAACACAGAATTGGAATGTGTGTCTGCTTCCCACCAAGGTAAGATTTCCGAGCCAGGGCTGCCTGGCAGTGGGTAGCAGAGAAGAAACAACCAGGTTTTAGAAGTCAAATGGCAGTACCCCAGGGAAGCTTTCCCTTAGGAACTACCATGGCTCCTTCACCTCGTTTCCATGGCAGTATGGTGTTTGTCTTACTGTGTTGTGAGTCTTTTGTTTGTGGTTCTGTCGTGACTTCAAAACCACAAGTTCCAAAAAGGGAAATACTGTATCTTACCCATTCTTCTACACTATAACCCTGCGCTTAAGAGAATGCTGCATGCAGCAGGAATTTAAAATTGGTTGCTGGGCAGATAAATGAATGAATCTGCAGGGATAGATGGCAGCCACAGCCCATGTGCACAAGTAGCTGCAAGTGTCAGTTGTATGAATCAACTACTGGATGAATGAATGCATGACTAGAGATGATACCATTCATAGAGTATGTCAGATTTTATTGAGTCACACAAGGTTGGTTTGATTTTGGTTTGGGGTTTTTAATATGTATAGGTATTTTGCTTGTGTGTATGTTTGTGCACCACCTGTGTTCAGCTCCCACAGAGACCAGAGGATGGTGTTGGATCCCCTGGAACTGCAGTTACAGATGGTTGTTAGCCATCATGTGGGGGCTGGGAATCGAACCTGGATCCCCTGGAAGAGCAGCCAGTGCTCTTCACCACTGAGCTATCTCTACAGCTCTGACACAGGGTTTGAAAGAGTCATAACATTCCTGCTGATCCATCTTCCACCTGAGAAAGTTGTGGCAGTTGTGCAATTGGCTTTTGAAGGAAGATGGTTAACAAGGCAAAAATGGGAACAGATAATGAGAACCAGAGCATATTGGAGGCCAGGGGTGGGTTCAGGGAGGTCACAGAAGCTCTGACGGTGAAGGGGCATGGCAAATGGGGCTCAGACAGGGAGGCACGTGTGCTTAGCAAGGAAGATACACATCTTAATAAAAAGTAAAGAGGAAACTAGCTAAAAGTACTGACTGTTCTTACTTAAATGTAGCTTCCAGAACCCATAGAGGATGACTCACAATCACCTGTAACTCCAACCCCAGCACTTGTGGGGCAAGAACAGGCAGATATTCATGAGTTCAAGGCCAGCTAGGTCTACATAGTGAGTTCCAAGTCAACCAGGGTTACATGGTGAGACCCTACATCTGAAAAAAAAAAAAAAGAAAGATAGGTGGGGATAGAGATACAGAAAGAGAGAGAGAGAGAGAGAGAGAGAGAGTGTGAGAGAGAGAGAGAGATCTGAAAAAAAGAGAAAGATAGGTGGGGGAGAGAGAGAGAAAGAGAGAAAGAAAGAGAGAGAGAGAGAGAGAGAGAGAGAGAGAGAGAGAGAGATTTCTATATGAAGAAATAAGACTAGCCAGGGGCTATGCTTTTGACAGTTGTGCTAAGATCCAGCTGAGGCCTGCCATGAAGAGGTCTTAAATAAAGTTTTATTGGATGGATGGATGGATGGATGGATGGGTGGATGAATGGATGGATGGATGGGTGGATGGATGGATGGATGGGTGGATGGATGGGTGGATGGATGGATGGGTGGATGGATGGATGGATGGGTGGATGGATGGATGGATGGGTGGATGGATGGGTGGATGGATGGATGGGTGGATGGATGGATGGATGGGTGGATGGATGAATGGATGGATGGATGGGTGGATGGATGGATGGGTGGATGGATGGATGGATGGGTGGATGGATGGATGGATGGGTGGATGGATGGGTGGATGGATGGATGGGTGGATGGATGGATGGATGGGTGGATGGATGGATGGATGGATGGGTGGATGGATGGATGGATGGATGGATGGATGGATGGGTAGATGAGGTGTATTAGGGCTGCAAGCATTACCCAGTTGTATGTTTTCTGACATTAAGAGTTATCCTAGCCACATGCAACTTGCATCTGTACATGGGCAATGATCCCAGATTGTTTTAAAGAATACTCAGTAAATATTGATCTAATGAATAAATGAGGTTGGTGGGTCATGTTCTTAAATAAGTTGTAATCTCATCAGAAAGCAAAGACATGTACATAAGCAGAAAAGATTAATGATACAGGAAAACTATGCTAAATGCTAACAATGTAAACTCTGCATGAGCTATGACTATGGTGATTATAGTTTATTTTCTAGCCTGAGTCCCCTTTGATAGGAAAAGGAACTGTATTAATAATTACGCCAAGAACATAAGGGTCAATTGTATCTTGAGGTCAAGTAAGGAATACAAGCTGAAATAGAAAGGCAAGTGTTTATGTGCTCTGGTGGCCTGATATTGCACATGCTGTTTCCATAGCCTGACGCTTTGATTCTTAATTACTATTTAGTCTCCTTAAAATTAATAAGTGTGATATGTTAAAATTGGGGTAAAAGTATTTATGAATAATAAAGGCAAGAAAATAATGGGAGGTTCTGTAGATGTTATAGTTTGTACACATAAATTTATCTCATGAAAAAAAAAAGTCATATGTATCTTTCCAAATTCTTAATCACAGATATTTACTTTTAGGAAAATATTCTTCTCCAGGTTGGGGAGATGGCTCTGTGGTTAAGAACACTTATTGTTCTAACAAAGGATCTAGGATCAGTTCCCAGCACTTAATGGCATCTTACAGCCATCTGTAACTCCAGTTTCAGAGGCTCAGATAGCTTCTTCTGCCTTTTGCAGGCATTAGGCACTCACATGGCATGCACATACATGCCAGAAAAATACTCACACACATACACACATGTGTGTGTGTTTATATTCTAAGAATAACCAGGTGTGATATTTGCCTTTAATCACAGCACTAGGGAGACAGAGGCAGGCAGATCTCTGAGTTCAAGTCTAGCCTGGTCTACAAAGCGAGTTCCAGGACAGTCAAGGCTATACAGAAAAATCCTGTCTCGAAAGCAAGCATACAAACAAAATCAAGATTTTTTAAAGACTAATCAAGATTATTTTATAATCCTTCAGGTGATAGAAGTATTGATAGAAAATGTATGTTTCTATTCACATAGTCCATGAGTGAGCAGTGTCAGCATTGCCTGAACTCTGTCAAATATGCAAATTCTTAGCCCCCTTTACCTTAACATCCTTTTAATGAGAGCGATGATTCGTAGGCACATTGAATTTGAGAAGCAATGTAATATACCTATTAATTCTTCCCCCAAAGTACATTTTACTTTAACATTTAAATATGTTCTCCTGGCTTTTGTCCTGATCTCCTTTATAAAATAGATCCAAAGTACAATTTCTTTTGCTTCTGAGTGTTAGTCCAGAGCATTCATGATAATAATGAAGGTGGCTTTTATCTATAGAGAACAGTCAAAAAGGTGGGAACACCCTGTGTTCTTCAAATGGTCTCTAGATTCAGGAATAAAGATGGAAAATAAACTCAAATTCAGGTGACATCTGCTTCATTCTGGCCTAGGCCAGTTTTTAACTTTATCTGAGATCATTCTATTTTTAAAACTTTAAAGGAGTAAGGGGTAGAAATGAAACCACTTAGAAATGCAAGCATGGCCAGGCGGTGGTGGCACACGCCTTTAATCCTAGCACTTGGGAGGCAGAGGCAGGCAGATTTCTGAGTTCGAGGCCAGCCTGGTCTAGAGTGAGTTCCAGGACAGCCAGGACTACACAGAGAAACCCTGTCTCGAAAAACCCAAAAAAAAGAAAAAGAAAAAAAAAAGAAAAGAAAGAAATGCAAGCGTGGCAAATTTTTTTTTTTTTTTTTTTTTGTATTTTTGTTCATTGTAAATACTGAACAGCTTTACTGAGCAGGAATTGAGTTGAGGAGATATTGGCACACTCTATAAAGCTCTGCTCATCTTTTCTGTGCCTGTCCAGCTGTCCCTGAGCCTTCCATGAACTTGGTAACACCAGATGATGCCACCACCGCATGGCAGCCTGGCTGGCCTCTATTTTTCAGCCATTAAATAGCTTCTTTGGTCTCCAACGTGTGCAGCTGCACATGTGACCCGGTGAATCAATCCCCTGAAGAAAACAGCAACAATAATGACTTTGGGCAATTAACATGGGGACATCTGAGCTTCCCAGCAGGCTTTTGACCGTGTTAATATGCACAGTGGATCCTGGGTGGGCGCTCCTGAGTATTCCACTGTTAACCAACACGGAAGCTTGGAAGAGTAAGGGTGGGCTGCAGCTTCCAGCAACACTCAATGAGATGAGTGTTGTGGATGACTAACAGGGGGCTGGTAGTGTCTCCAAATAAAGGCTGGATCCAGCTACTTAAAGCTGGAAGCCATCCAGTGGCATAAAAGCTTTTTCAACTTACATTTCTGACCTTAACACTTTTACTACTTCAGAGAAGATTTTCCTGCATAACTTGCGCCAAAATCTAGCACCCTCCCTAGGACTGATTTGCCTGCCTCCTAAGAGTTTTATATCCCACAAAGGATTGATAGGTGCATGCTTAAACAATCTCAGCTGTCTCACCCCGAAAGGCCAGCGACAAGATATTTACTTCAAGGCAAAAGTTATGGAATGTTAGTCCCAGATATGGGGTAGAACCCACTTCTTCTATCTTGTCCCCTGTGTATAAAACATTTTACCTGCCTTGCCAGATCACAACCAAATCAGGCAGACAGGGAGCCTGTCTGGAACTGGGGTAGATCAATGTGCACTTACTTACCCAGCATGCCTACTGCCTTGAGTTCTACAAACAGAAATCAAAATGCCCTTTTCACATCAGCAAACCAAAATAATGCATGAGTTAGTGATTTTTCTTATCATCTTAAACTGAGGAAAAAAATGGTTCAAACTAGTCTGGTGGTGATGAGACCCGTTTGTCAGGAAGTGTTCACCCACCTATGTGAGAAACTGGAAAATAGCTTCAGGCTTTCTTTGTTGTGACAAGACGCCTCACAATGTCAACTTGAAAAGAGTAAAAGGTTGGTTTGAGCTCAGGATTTTGGAGGTCTCTGTCCATGTTTAATTCTCCCCGTTGCCTTTGGAACTGTGATAACATGCCACATCATGGTAGGATTACTTAATTCAGAAAGTGGATCACCTCCTAGTAGCCAGAAAGCAAATAAAGTGAGGAAAGGGTCAAGGGTCCCCTCATCTCCTTCCAGGGTACCCAATGATCAGAAAACTTCTCACTAGGCTCTACTTCTTATAGGCTCTGCCAACTCCCATAGCATCATAGGCTAGCAACTAAGTCTTCAACACATGGGTCTTTGGGGACACTTACCACAAAAATAGTTTTGAGAACACTTTTTCCTAATCCCTCAAGTCATCAGTGGTCAGGACATATACTGTTAATTCACAACACCTGCTCCTACAAGCCAAGCTATCCTTGAACTCCTAGCTCTCTAACCCCTTAGCAAAACACAAATTTTTCTTTTAAAAAATAATGTTGATGAAAGTTTTTACAAACTCTTCATTCTGCTGGTTATCCTAAAATTTACCTTTGGATCAGATTGGATCTGCAGAATCATGTGTATTTAGATTGCAGGTATTTGCTTCCCGTAGAACTGAATCGGCTGAGTTGTACTTGTGAGAAGGGGGGCGTTAATCATACTCCACTCAGAGAAATGCTCTTATTCTAAACATGGAGATTTTCATGGCTAGCCTGATCTGCTAGCACACCAGCTTCTTCCCCATGAGGACGTGCTGGAGAAATGCCCCTGGGGTTGCAGCTTCAGGAGAACCTTGGCTTCTCAGCATAGCTTTTTATCTAAAGGGCAGCATTAAACTGACTGGGGTGTTATCCCTCCGTTACTGCCACCAAATACTCAAGGTAATCAATTGAGAGAGGTAAGGTTCATTTGAGCTCTTGGTTTCAAGGACGCTTGGCTCCTTTGCTTTTGAGTCCAGGTTGAGGCAGTACACTGTGGCAACGAGCATGTGCCTAGGGAACCGCTCGGCTCAGTACAGCAAGGAAATAGAAGAGAAATGACAGCAACTGCAGACCCATCTCAGGGTTCCACCTCTTAAAGTTCCCATCACTTTGCAATAAACTAGAGAGCCAGCCTGTAGCATTGCCACACTTTGGGAACTCCCAATGGAGTACTTTCTTTTCTGCTGTCGCCACTAGGAAACATAGAGGCACATTTATCTGGATTCTATTAGTCTGTAGGAATCTTATCCTTAGCCTTAGTTTATGTATTAATTGCTCTTCTCCTTGCTGTGATAAAATACATGACAAAAGCAACTTACAGAAGGAAGGGTTCATTGGGCTCACAGTCTGAGGGTGCAGTCTACCATGGGAGGGCATACAGGTAAGTATGGCAGCAGGAGTCTGAGGCAGTTGGTCCCATTGCATTCATAGTCAGGAAGCAGAAAGAGAAGAATGTTGGTGTTTAAATAGTGTTCTCCTTTTTATTGCTGCCAGTGTCCCAGTTGAAGACATTAAGGTGGTGTTTTCACCTCAGTGTCATCTAGACAATCCAGGTGCTTGTCTCCATAGTGATTCTATATCCTGTCAAATTGACAATATTAATCACCACAATGGCACACACTGGTAATCTCAGAGCTTGGTTGGAAGATTAAAATAAGGGATAAGTTCAAGATCATCCTGGAGTACATAATGAAACTTTGTCATATATATATATATTACATAGATATCAATGACAATACTTCACGAATTTTACTTAAGTTTCTGATACCATTTTTCAGTTCAACCTTTACCCAAAATCCTTTAGTCAGTCAGACCTGATAATGCAGGGACATGATCCCAGCTACTTGAGAAACTGAGATAGGAAGACGGCAAGTCTAAGCTCTACTGAACTACAGAGTGAGTTTACCATTAGCCTGGATGACAGTGAGACTCGAAACTTTCAAAGGGCTGATGATGTAATCCAGTGGTGGCCCAGCAAGTGAAAGGCCCTAGGTTTGATGCCCAGCACCATAACAAGAAAAAGAAAAATCTTCAAGCTGAGTGTTTCTGGAGCTAGGCCTTGAGTGATACTCAGCTGTGCTTGGGGGGCAAGCTTAAGTAATGAAGTTAAACCAAACATATGTCTGGTCCATAGCAGAACACTTTCATTTCAGAAGACCTGCCTAGTTCCCTAAATCAACCTACCTTTCTTTCTTTCTTTCTTTCTTTCTTTCTTTCTTTCTTTCTTTCTTTCTTTCTTTCTTTCTCTCTCTCTCTCTCTCTCAATCTCTCTCTCTCTTTCTTTCTTTCTTTCTTTCTTTCTTTCTTTCTTTCCTTCTCTCTTACTTTTTTCTTTGGGTGGGTATGTCTTATAGATTCTAATATTGGAAGCATTTCTCCTGATGTATTCTACTATCGTCATAGACCAGGGTTGAAATAATACTTTATTGTTAGTTTTATTAAATGTAAAGCCTTTGAAATCAGATTTTATATGTATGTGTATAATTGTAATACATATGCAATTATAAAATATATATGCAATTCTAGACACAGTGTGAATTATTACTTTTGGTCTTGAAGCAAATACATGGGTAGATTTAATTTCCATTTTTTCTTTTCTAACAAATATTATCTGACTTGAAACCTCTTGTTTATCCTATCTAAATATCGCACAGAAATGGGTACAAAACACAATTTAGAAGAAACAAGGAATTTCCTAATTGTTTTAATTTGCTTTCTCTGATGGCTAAATATGTTGAGCACTTTATCAAATTAATTTATGTTTCTCTGTGTGTCTGTGAGGGTGTGTGTATCTGAACACAGGTGCCCACAGAAGCCAGCAGACACTGGCACCCCTGGAGCTGCAATTGTAAGTGGTTTACGAACTGCCAGATGAGGGTGCAGGAAACTGAACTCTCAGGTCAGTGCAAGAGCAGCATGCACTCCTTAACTGCTGAGCCGTCTCCCCAGCCCCCACATTGTCAAGGATTTGTTGGCCATTTGTATTTCTTCTTTTCAGAACTGTTTATTCAGTTCATTAATTCATTTGTTGATTTGTTTAGGGTTTTTAATGCTTAATTTTCATAGTTAAAAAATTAATACCATATCTGACATGTAACTGGCATATATATATATATATACATATATATATGTGTGTGTGTGTGTATATATATATATATATATATATATATATATATATATATATATATTCTATCCCGCCAGCAAGCTCTTTGCCCTACTGATCCTTTCATTTGCTGTACAGTTTTTTTAGTTTGATATAACCTCATTTGTCAATTCTTAGAATTATTTTCTGCACTATTGGAGTCTTTTTCAAAAAGCACTTGCCAGTGCTTACCTCTTGAAGTGTTGTAGCTATGCTTTCCTCTAGGATTTCAAAGTTCAGGTCTTTGGTCCATTTTGCATTGACTTTTTGGTAAGCTGAAATACGCAGTGTGTGTTCGATTCTTCCACATATGTTATCAAGTTTCCCTGGGACATTTTGTTGAAAGGCTATCTTTTCTTTTTTATTTCTTTTTTTCCAAGACAGGGGTTTTCTTTGTGTAGTTCTTGTTGTCCTGGAACTCGCTTTGTAGAACAGGCTGGCCTCGAACTTAGAACCACTTGCTGGGATTTAAAGGTGGGAATTAAGTGGCTGTAGCAATAGGAATCTATTTCTGGATCCTCTGTTCTATCCCATCAGCCCTCATGTCTGTTTTTGTGCAAGTACCCTGTTGTGTTGGTTACTATGGCTGGCTGGTATACTTTGAGATCACAGACTGGCATGCTTGTTTATCTTTTGTATTTATCTTGCTATGGCTTTTCAGGATCTTCTGTGCTTTCATGGAAATTTTAAAATTGTCTATTGCTTAGAATAATTCAACTATAACTTTGATGAGGGTAGTGTTGAATACATAGATCATTTTTCAAAATATAGCCATTTTACAACACCAATTCTGCCAATCTTTTACCTAAGTGGTCTTTCAGTCTTCTGGTGCCTTCTTCAATTTATTTATTCAGTTTCAAAGTTTTCTTTGCAGAGGTATTTCGCCTCCTTGGTTAGGTTTCTTTGTTTTTTTCAGATACAATAAATGAGATTCCTTTTTCCTGATCTCTTTCTCAGAAAGCATGTTATCGGTGTCTAGAAGAGTTAACTGATTTCTGTAAGTTGATTTTGTATCCTGATGCTTTTTTCAAAAGTTGTTTTCAGATCCAAGTTTTCTGGTTGAATCATTAAGCTCTTTTTAGAAAGTATTTGTTTTTACATGTATGAATGTTTTGTTCACGTGTATGTAGGTGCAGTTTTGCCTGCATGCATGCATGTGCACCACATGTCTTCACAGTACACTGGGAAACCAAAAGAAGGTATCAGACCCGCTGAAACTGGAGTTACGTACAGTTACGAGATGCCATGCAGGTGCTGGAGATGGAAGCCAAGCCCTCTGCAGAAGCAGCCAGTACTCTTAACCACAGAGCCATCTCTCCAGCCCCGTTAAAGCCTTGTAAGCACAGGGTCACATCAACTATAAAAAGGAACATTATGCCTTCCCTCTGTCCTGTTTCTTTTCCTCTTGTTTTCTTATCTTATCACTTTGGCTAAGACTTCAAGCAATGAACCTAGACACTTTTGTCTAATTCTTGATTTTTCTTAAGGAAATTATTTCATTTTTTAATTTAGTATGAATTGTGTTGTATACAGCCTTTGACCTATTGAGTTCCTTTGGTCCTGGTTTCTTCAGGATGATCTTTATTTTGGAGGGAAGCTGGACTTGTCCTGCCTTTGTTGTGATTATGTGAGTTCTGCCCATAAATCTGTTTATATATTGCACTACATTTGTTGATTTTTCAGATGACAACCCAACTCTACATTCCTGGGATAAAACTCACTTGTAACTTGTTTGTGATGTGTAGTCTTCTTAACATATTCTTGAAAATGACTTTCAGGATTTTTTTTAATTAAAGATTTTTTAGAGAATTTTGCATTTATATTCATCATGGAACCTGGCCTGTAAGTTTTCTCCTTTGTTATATGGTTATCCAGTTTGGATACCAGGACAATACTTAGCTGGGTGGCACCTCCTTTACATTCTATGGTATACTTTTGGGGATATTTTGTGAGGCTATGTTTTATTACTTTCTGGGTCTCATTGCCTGTGAATCTGCTTGTTTATATCTTCCAGACTTTATTCTGCTAGGTACTGTTAGTTACTTTTCTATTGCTGTGATAAAACACCATGACCAAGACAACTTATAAAAGAAAGAGCTTATGTCGGGTTTGGGGTTCCAGATGGACAGAATTCCATAGCCATCACTGGGGAGACTGGGGGATAGGAAGGTGTGGCAGCAAATAGCAGGCATAGCAGCAGGAACAGCTGAGAGCTCAAGTCTCATTCTACAAGCAGGAAACAGAATAAACTGAAGATAGGAATAGGCTTTTGAAAACTCGAAGCCTGATGCCAGTGACATACTTCTTCAAACAAGGCTACACACCTTAAGCCTCCTCAAATTAGCATTGATGACTGGGGACCAAGTATTCAAATGCCCGAGAATATGAGGGACATCTTATTCAAACCAGTAGGTCATATGTGTCTAGAAATTTATCCATTTCTTCTAGATTTTCCATCTTGGGGGGTAATAGGCATTTTCAAAGTGTTTCCTATGGACTGGAGTCGTCCATAATCTCACTTTTGCATCTTTAATTTTACAAATTCAGATCTTCTCTTCTTTTGATATCTTTGGGGGTTTTTTGTTTGTTTGTTTTTGTTTTTTGTTTGTTTGTTTGTTTGTTTTTGAGACAGGGTTTCTCTGTGTAGCCCTGGCTGTCCTGGAACTCACTCTGTAGACCAGGCTAGCCTCGAACTCAGAAATCCGCCTGCCTCTGCCTCCCAAGTGCTGGGATTAAAGGCGCACGCCACCGCTGCTTGGCATTCTTTTGATATCTTTGACCAGAGTTTGTCAGTCTTATTTATATTCTCAAAGAATCACTCTATTTGAATGAGGCTATGTACCGTTCTTTTAGCCTCCATACATTAATTTCTACCTTGATCTTTATTATTTCTTGCCTCCCAATACTTTTAACTTTAGCTTGTTTTTCTTTTTCTAAGAGTATATTAGTCAGTCTTCAATTAACCGTATTGTTTCACTTTTATCTGATATGGTGCAAGAAAGTATTTAAATTCCTTTGTATTTCTTAAGACTTTGTGACATAGAGTGTGGTCTATTTTAAAGAAGGTTCCAAGTATTCCATTTTTGTTGGATGGAATATTCTATAGATATTTTCTAAACTCATTTGATCTGTGATGCAGTTTACCTCTGAAGTGTCTCTTGTGAGTTTTAGTTTGGATAACCTGTCTAAAGACGAGAGTAGGGTATTGAAGTCACCACTAATATTATACTAGGAGTTATCTGACATATTGTTCCTATTACTGTTTTGGTTTGGTTTGGGGTGTTGTTTTGTTTTATAAAACTGGGTGTCCCAACACCCAGATGCATATATTTACAATTGTTAAATCTTTCTTGATAGATTGCTTCCTTTATTAATATGGAGTGCCCTTCTTTATCCCTTTAGACTGATTTGGTTTGAGGTCTGCTTTATCAGATGGGTTGATGTGTTGACTTCAAGCCCATTTTTTTTAACCTCACATTTGATTACTCTAGTTTCTAAAGAAGGCAGTCTTTGGTGGTGATAAATATGTACAGCTGGAAAATAGCCTGTAAATGAAATCATTTACTCATATATCTTGAAAGTCTTTCCAAATTCTTTAAATGTCTCTGAATTTAAGAAATTCCTGACATGCCTTTTGTAAAACATTTCAAAATATTATCTTCTTACTCGATAATCATCTCTCTGAACTCTGTATTGTTGTGTTCTCTCTTTCCTTTTCTTTTTTTTTTCTGTTTTTTCCACTCCCGAGCACACAAAATAAATAGTTAGAAGCATTGAGCTGACTCAAGTATACGCACTTGCTACCAAGTCTAAGCACTTAGTCTTGTTAAATATTTTCTACTCCTCTCCTTGTTCCCAACTTGTGGGTGTGGCCAAGGTCAGCACTAGGCCTGGCCAATTCTTCCCTCACGCTTGCTAGACTATTTCTTTGCTTCTGTAAGAAACCTCAACAACTGATTTTACTGTCCCAAATATTCATTTGAATTCCAACCTCCAGTCTCAGATTACCTACCAGATAATTCTAACTGACACTTCAAATGCATCCTGATAGCTATTAACATAAGACTTAGCACTAACAAGAAAGTTAACTTTTGTGTGTGTGTGTGTGCGTGTTACATCAGATGGTTTTATAGTACCACATCCCTTTGATCTTAGAACATGGGAAATAGAGGCAAGCCGACCTCTATGAATTCAAAGTCAGGCTGGCCTATGTAAGGTTCCAGGTCAGTCAGAACTGCACAGTGAGACTGTCTCAAAACAAACAAACCATATCAAATATAGATCTCCAGTGGGTAAGGTGGTCATCAGGTGACAATGCTTGCCACGGAGACTACTCACCTGACTTGCATTCCCAGACTCCACATGATGGAAAGAGAAAACACACTGCAGAAAGTTGTCCTCTGACCTCAACGTGTGCTCAGCGGCATACATGCACCACCCAACACACACAAAATAGATAAATGTTCGGACTCACAGAGCTGACTCAGTTAAGTCAAGGCACTTGCCACCCAGCCCAAGCAGTTGATTTCAATCTCTGGAACCCTTGATGTAGAAAGAGAAGAAAGGACTCTTCACAAGCAGTCCTATGATTGCTGCACACACACACCAGAACAAGTGACCACTCATACACACCACATGTCTTTAAAAAGCATTCAGACAAATCTCAGGACAGTCGTTGGGGTATATTTGTAATCTCAGCATTTGGGAATCTGAGGCAAGGGGATCATTAGTGAATAGTAGTCTAGACTAGAGCTAGATGCTGTCTTAAGAAAACAAATCCACATTTAATCCCTTATTAATGCATTGAACACTTTGGGTTTACCTACTAGGAAATTAAGAATAAGAGAGTGGAGAAGTCCTGGGTGGTGGTGAGGATCGGAATGGTGGGGGTCTGGGTAGTGAGGGTGCACACCTTTTATCCTTGCAGGGAGGCAGAGGCAGGCATTTCTCTGATTTCAAGGCCATCCTATTCTACAGAATAAGTTCCAGAACAACCAGGTCCTCAGAGAGAATCCTGTCTCAAACAAACAAAACAAAACAAACAAACAAAGGTAGTGGAAATTTTTCTGATGCCCCAATGAACAGATCACAAAAATAAAATTTGAATGTATGTATTATTTGCCTCCCAAGACATAGGTAGAATGAAAGTCTTTTTATTTTTCTCTATTACAAATGTTTTCCTATTTTTTGTCTATGGTCCTTCACCTAAGTACAGGAGCTTGAAAATAAGAATATCTCTCTTTTAAAAAGACAAAAAGGTAGGACTTGGTGGGGAGAGAAAGGGGATCAGCAGGAGTGAACGTGGACAGAAGGAGGGACTGATAGGAGGAGTCATTATATATCTATATGAAAATGTCACATGAGATCATTATGAATAGTTAACAGGTGCTAATAAAAACATAAACAGTTTCCTCCCTATCACTCCCTATCACTAATTCCTGGAGCATTGCATCTAAACTTTTCTTTCTCTCTTTTATATGGTGTTGTTTCCATGATTGCTTTAAAGTGCATGTCACTACAGATGCTTGGAAACTTAGCTCAAGCTCTCTGCTCTGGAGTTGAGAATGATTTAACGTGCAGAAGTTAAACGACTTTTCCAAGATCACATAATTCATTACCAGTAGGCTCTGTTAGCTCTCTAAGCCTCATACTTTAAATGAGAAACTGCCCTTACTACAAATAGGAAGAAAAATCTGTTCTCTATACGACATCTAAGAAAGGTTGTTGTATAAATTTTATTTACTACTAATGTATTAAAATCCCCCTGAAGAATGGCTTTACCACCAAATGAGAGAAATTGTAATACAAGCTTTGATGGTCAGTGTTATGAATTTGACAGAATCCAGCTTGGCCCGAAAGGACTTTGGGTGTACCTCTGGGGAATTATCTTGATTACATTTATTGAAATGGGGAGGCCGGCTCACTGTGGGTGGCGCCATTTCCCTGGGCTGGGATCCTGAGCAGCAGACAGACAAGCATTCAGTGCTCTCTCCCTATTATCTGAAGTAATGTAACCAGCTGCTTCAAGTTCCTCCCACTTTGACTCCCCCACTATGGTGGATTGTGCCTGAAGGGTATGCTGAAACAGACACTCCCTTAAGTTGCTTTTGTCAAGGTATTTTATCACAGCAACAGTCAAAGAAACTAAGACACTAACAATGTATCTTTAAATGGTTTTAAAAATATGCTTTCTTAATTCTTCACTAGTTTAATTTTCCACTTATTTTTAAATAAAGTTTGGGGTCCAGCAGTATGTGGCTCGATTGGTAGAGTGCTTGTCTAGCATCCACAGATCCTACATTTGATCCTCAGCACCATATAAACTGGGGGTGTTAATGCAAGAGGCTCAGAAACTCAAGGTCACCCTCAACTACTCAGGAGAGTTGGAGGCCTGTCTGAGCTAAAGACCTTAGACCCAGTTTTTTAAATGGAGGAGGTGAAGAGAAGCTTTAAATGTATAAATCTCTGGAAAATACAGAAATTTAAAAAAGGAATAAAAATCTAATATCTCCAGAGAAATAACTACTGATATTTTTAAGTTTGTTCTTGCTAGGTATATTTTTGCATAGTTGGGATTATACAGGTTGTGTCCTTGTATTTTCTTATGATTCCTATGCACCCAAGTATTAAGTAAGTGAAATTTAAATATTTCGAAGCTTAGAAAGGACAAACAGGTGTAGTAGGAACAGCTCCATCTGACCTTCCACCTCAGGTGTCACCTTTCATTCTGGATGAAAGTGATTGTTTCCAATTTAAAATGTTTTGTCATATCCTTCTATAGATATTTTCTATATTGTAGTCAGACTTTGTATCTTGTTATGCAAAGCACATGCATTTTACTATCTTTTAAAAAAAATCTTAAAACCATGGCTCTAAGGGCTCCCCAATATTTTTATTATATAGGTATACCATTGTTCAGTCATATATCAGATCTTTAAATTGTATATATTCTAGTGCTTTGAATGAAAGAGCACCTTCATCTTTTTATTTGGGGAAGGCTTAGGACATGCTCAATAGCTGTCTTTGAACAGATTACCATTGCTTCATTTTGTGTCTGTGCTCAGAGCCAGTCTATTGTTCTGCTGGAACTAGACAGTCAACCTAGAGTAGAAACAACCTCTCCTCCCCATGAACTGACCTCAATTGGATATAGGCACATCCTCTTATCCCCAAGAAAGAACATCCCTGCTCTGTGTTCCATAAGCGTTTATTGTAGGGATGTGGGGCAGAGTGGATGGCATCTGCTCTCCCGATTGTTGAGGGGGAGCTGGTGGATTCAAAGACTCACCCGGAACCCACTCTCCGAAGCATTCAAACATGTACAAATGACAACCAAGGTAGAAAACATCCCCCCCCCCCAAGAATAAATAAAGGTGTCTGCTGCTGTCAGAGTTGACTGGCTGATTGCTGAGTGTGGAAGGCTTCCGCTCTCTGTAGATTGGTTGGGAAAAAAGTTTGCCACACTTAACAAGAGTATTCATGGGGTTGGCAGTAAACAGAGAGGAGCGAAAAACTTCAGCAAAGTTGGAGCGAGCCTATTTCTGACTCAGAGGAAGGTAGATGTGAGACTGAGCTATTCCAAGTGAGAAATCTGGGCCAAAGCTATGAGGAAGTTATCAAAAAAGGGGCAAAAACGAATGCCAACAAGAACAGAAGTTACTTGGTTGGAAGATCTGTAGAAAGAGAGTGTGGAGCATTAGTCCAGTATCTGGAGCTCTGTGTGAGTAGAGGAGAGCCTTAACTTTCAGAAGGTGGATGAGTGAGACATGGCCTAACCCAATCCCTGGCCCGGTCCTGCCTCTTAGAACCTATGTTGGCTTAGCCTCATTTCTGGCTATGAAGATTTGAGAGTCACTGTTCGTGTTACATAACTCAGCTCAGACTCTGTCTCTCCAACCACACTATCATATTAAGCGAAGACTCTTTCATAGAGATGTTCAAAGTAACTGTGAGAAAATTAGTGTTTGCTCCCAACTGTTTCACACATGTCCTTAAACTCTTTCTCAACCTCATAGCTAGTTTGAGATGTGCTCTTCGGGGCAAATGACAACCCAGATAGAGCACTCCTCAGTAGCACTTGTTAGATAGATCTTTTCAAAGTTGCTCAAGAAATAATTCAATGCATGGGACTGAAAGTTCCCTGGGTGGCTCCGTTGCAGACCTGGATCTGATGGAAATGCACCGCCCTTGTGGTAGTAAAGGGAACTGCATATATGGCAGCATCTGAGGACCCCGTCCCCCAGACCACCTACACTCTATGCACAGTAAGCAGCGTTTATATTGTATCTATGGTTAGCCCCATTCTACAGTCACCTCTAACTCATTTCCTCTCTGTAATACAGGATTAATAGTCCTTGTTTTACAGAGTGGTGCTCGAAGTTAGATATGGATTCTGGAAATGGCAGACAAAATGAACCAGGCTAACTTTCCTACTGAGGATAAACAGAAAAGGCTTGTGGGGCAACATTTGTAAGAATCTTGTTGTCTTAGTTAGGGTTTTAGTGCTGTGAGCAGACACCATGACCAAGGCAACTCTTATAAGGACAACCCTTAATTGGGGCTGGCTTACAGGTTCAGAGGTTCAGTCCATTATCGTGTAGGCCAGAGCATGGCAGCGCCCAGGCAGGCATGGTGCAGGAGGAGCTGAGAGTTCTACATCTTTATCTGAAGGCTGCTAGCAGAATACTGACTTCCAGACAGCTAGGATGAAAGGTTTTAAAGCCCACACCCACAGTGACACACCTATTCCAACAAAGTCGCACCTACTCCAACAGGGCAACACCTTCTAATAGTGCCATGCAATTGGCTGAGCGTATACAAACCATCACACTGGTTCACAGAAAAACCAATCAAATAATGGAAAGCTGAAAGGAGAAAGTGTAAGAGCCTGAGAGGGTGAGCCTGGGATTTTGATATGCTTTTCCTTCAGGAGAAACCCAAAGAGCCAGAGATCAAATGGCCAAGCACGGTTCTGAAAACCATAAAGGACTAAGTTATCAGGGATTAGTGACCAAGGTCCATCCTAGGGTGGCAGCCCTGGTGTATAAATGTCTCTCACACAGATTAAAATCAGAAGGAATTTAAGGGTAACACAGAAGAAAATATTTCTAGAGACTGTTACTGAGCTTTGAATTATTTCAACCTATAACCTTGGTCTTAGATGACCTTTGAATATGTGAGCACCTAGCTAGCTGGCAGAAGCAAATTTAATCCTGTTTGGAGAGGGGATATGTAAGTGAGGAGTGCCCCATCTGGGTTGTCATCTGTCCTGAAGAGTACATCTCCAACATTTCTACAATGTTGCAAATACAGTATCAGGCACATAATATAAAATAATGAGATACATAGGAATAAACCAACACAATCCTAGAATTAAAACAATTTGAATGAAATCAACGGAAATAGCAGACATTGGAAACAGACCCACAAAACTTCCAGATGCTGGAGTTTGAAACATCAACTCCAAAATAATCAAACAGGGCAAACTGAAAACAAAACCAAAGAGAAAAATGTTAGAATAAAGGAGAACAAATCGGACTGTCGAGATCGCCCAATGGGTAAGGAAGCTTTGCTGCTAAGCCTGATGACCTGAGTTCAATCCTTGGGGCTCACGTGGCAGAAGGAGGAAAAAGACTCCCACAAGTTGTTCTCTGATGTGCATGTGTGCGCACACACACACACACACACACACACAGAGAGAGAGAGAGAGAGAGAGAGAGAGAGAGAGAGAGAGAGAGAGAGGGGAGAGAGAGAGAGAGAAGACAAATTACCTTCAAAGGAGCAAAAGTTTAGTTTTTCTCAGAGGAAACAATGAAAAGAAAGAAAACAACAAACTAAATATGTTGAATGTGGTTAAAAAAAAATTGCTAACCTGAAGTTCTGAGCAGCATAGCCTTACAGTGAAGGTAAACACAAAGACCTTTTCACACAAACATTACCATCAATCTAAAAGGAAATACTAGTTATTCATCGAGCAGATGAAAAATAATTTTAGCAGGGCAGTGGTGGCACACGCCTTTAATCCCAGCATTGGGAGGCAGAGGCAGGCTGATTTCTGTTCGAGGCCAGCCTGATCTACAGAGTGAGCTCCAGGACAGCCAGGGCTACATAGAGAAACCCTGTCTCAAAAAACCAAAATAATAATAATAATAATAATAATAATAATAATAATAATAATAATAATTTTAGAGGTTTTGGTGTGTTGAAAAATTGCCAGGCAGCATAAACCAATATGTGACTTTAGTCATACAGAAAATTAATATACAAAGCAATAGGGCTAGCAAGATGGCTCAGGTTGGCACATACCTCAGGTGCTTTTTTCTGTTACTGGGATAAACTATCCTGACAAAACCAACTTATGGGAAAGGGAATTTTTTTGGCTCACAGTTCCAGGTTACAGTCCACCATTGAAGCACCTGGGCCCACTACATTCACAGTCAGAAGATAGCAAAGAGTGCACACATACTAGTACTCACCTGGATTCATCCATTCTTACACAGGCCCAGGGGATGGTGCCATCCACAGTAGACAGGTTTTCCCATGCCAATTAACTTAAAGATAATCCCTCCCACGAGCATGCCCAGAGGCCCATCTCATAGGTGATTCTAAAGTCTGTCAAATTGACAACACTAATCATTATACCTAGAAAGTCTTAACGGCCTGAGTTTGGTTCTAGAACTTATACAAAGATAGAAGAAGAGAATCAACTCTACCAAGTTGTTTTCTGGTCTTCAAATACAAGCATCATATGTGTGGTTAGTATACACACACACACACACACACACAAATCAAACTTAAATAAATTTTTAAAAAACAGAAATAAAAATGGAGTATAAAATGAGTTGTATCAAGTGATGTGTCTCAGTAAAAAAAAAAAAACAAGTATTAATATATTTAGTAAAAAGAAAAGATTATCACTGAATAGTGAAGAAAAACATGACTTTTAATGTAATAAGGAAGAAAAAATTTTAAAAAACCTTCTTAATCAACCTACAATTAATTAATAGCGGAAAGACGGAGAAGTACAGAAGGAATACACAAAATAAAACATGAAATAGCAAACCATGGTGGAATCAGGGCCAGTGAGATGACTTACTGAGGAAAGATACTTGTAATCCTGAACCTACATTGTCAAAGGACTTTTATAAGTTGTTCTCTGACATTCACATGCTTGCATAATGAATAAATAGATGTTTAAGGGGGGAGGGGGCAGGGATGGTATCCTAGCTAGTTTTAAGTCAACTTGACACAAGCTAGAGTCATTTGAAAGGAGGAAACCTCAGTTGAGGAAAAACCTCCATCAGATCCAGCTATAGGGCCTTTTCTTAATTAGTGATTGATGGGAGAGGGCCCAATGTATGGTAGGTGGTGTTATCCCTGGGCTGGTGGTCCTGAGTTCTATAAGAAAGCAGGCTGAGTAGGCCATGGGAAGCAAGCCAGTCAGCAGCACCCCTCCGTGGCTTCTGTATCAGCTCCTGCCTCCAGGTTCCTGCCCTGTGTGAGTGCCTATCTTGACATCATTGATGATGAACTGCAATGTGGAAATGTAAGCCAAATAAACCCTTTTCTCCCCAAGTTTCTTTGGTCATAGTGTTTCACTATAGTAAAAGTGACCCTAACTAAAAATAGACAGAATCAAAACTGCATAGACCAATAATTACCTTTATTGTAAATGAACCAATGAGTGAACAAAGCTTGTCAAAGTGAATTTAGAAATGAAATGTGCAGTAGTGAGGAACATATGAAAAACATCAGCATCCAGAACATTAAAAATGCAAAGATAGAGTCTTTTCTATTATATAAATGTAAATCAAAAGAAATTTAATTGTTGATATTTTCACATTTTTAAATTATATTCTATTACTTATTGGGTTTCTTTGTTCATTTGTTTGAGATAGAATGACTGGCTTGGAAGTTTGAAACTTGCTTTGTGGACCAGGTTGGCCTTGAATTCACAGAGATCTGCCTGCAAGTAGCACCATACCCACCCAACACCTTCATTTTTTTCTCTTTTTTAAACCTTCGTATTTTTAAGACATTTTAATTATTTATGTGTGTGCGCATGCATGTGCGCATGTGTGTGCGCATGCATGTGCGCATGTGTGTGCGCATGCATGTGCGCATGTGTGTGCGCATGCATGTGCGCATGTGTGTGTGTGTGTGTGTGTGTGTGTGTGTGTGTGTGTGTGTGTGTGTCATGGCACAGGAGTTAGTTTTCCTATTACATCATATGGGGCTTGGGAATTGAACTCAGTTGTCAGGCTTTGAGGCATGTACTTTTTTACCCTCTAAACCATCTCATTGGCTCTGGTTGTAGCTATCTTAATTTCAGAATGTAGACAAAGTCAAAAGCCTTATTGGTGTCTTTACCCTGACAAAAATTCTTTCTTTACCAGCTAAATATGACAATTGTAAATGAGTGTGCCAAACAATATAACTTAAACAAATATAAAGCAAAAACTGAACATAATGGCAAATTTTAATATACTTGTCCCAGTAATTGAAATACTTGAACAACATAAATGGTTGAGGTGGAAATTTCTGGTTTCTTTGGAAACTCAGTTGTGATATTTTTCTGGAAGCCGTCTTGTAAGAGAATGTTTTGCTGAAGCAGACACATGAGAGGGCATGTGATGGTTTGCTGGAGTGGACGTTGAGAGGATGCGTGATGTTTGGAAAGAACATAGAAGGAACCCCACCAACAGTGAAAAGATACTCTCGCATTGCAACACTGTGCAACACTTTGTTGGTCTTCACTGAAATATGCCAAAGAACTTCTCCTGGTATTCCAGCTTATTCTTGCTGCTTCCTCTGACTCTGACTTTGGCAGAGCCTTGCGGTTTCTGCTGGAAGGAGCCACTGTTACTGTTTCATGTTTGGTGTTTACTATTGGACTGGACTGTTGGTATCCTAATGATGAAGAGTGGTATCACCCTCCAAAACTACTACTAAGCAGGTTCACAACCCCTTTTCCTATGAACCTTCTTTTTCCCTACCTATGGTCAGTGGACTAGAAAGGAGGTTGAAGCATTTAAGAATTCTAGATAAAGTAGGTTTAGAGAAAAATCTAAGCCTACAAATTATAAAGTTGTATATGTATTTATCTCCTTAGACAGGCAGGCAGGCAGATAGGGACCATTATACACAGCTACAGAATATGTAATTTGTTTGTTTTTTTTTAAAACGATCATAGGATATTTATAAAATTTGTGTCAAAATTTAAATTTTAAAAAGATTGAAATTTAAGGAACTGCAGTTAAGAGCATTTACTGCTCTTGCAGAAGACTTACCTTGGGTTCTCAATGCTTACATGGCAGCTCAAAACCGTCTATAATTCCTGTCCTCTTCTGACTATTTGGGCACCAAGAGTGCATGTAGTATACATACAGGCATGCAGACATGACACTAATACACACTTTTTAAAAAACCTAACAAATTAGAATGAGATTTTGCTACAGATCCTACAATACTAGATTTGGTGGGAATTCTTGTTGCTGAACTTGAAATTTTAACTGAAATGGGTTTGACACACAAATACACAGGTAAAGAACTTGAATCTTGGGGACTGGAGAACATTAGTTAAGAGCACTAACTGCTCATGTAGAAAACCAAGGTTCAATTCCTAGAACCCACATGGTAGCTCACAACTGTCTATAATTCCTGTTCCAGGGATCTGATGCCCTTTTCTGGTCTCTGCAGACACTTCATTTACATGGTACACAGAGATACTTCCAGGCAAAACACCTATGCATATAATATGCAACCATACTTACAACAAAACATTATATAAGTAAATAAAACAATTTCTCTATAAATAGAATTTACCATGAAAATAAAAATATTAAAAATAAATTTATTTTATTTATAAATAAATCTTTAAGCAAAATAAGTAAAATCTTTTTAAAAAGTTCGAAACGTCACTTTGAAAATTTACAAGAGAAATGTTCTAACATCGAAGAAATTTAAAAATCAAATGCTTACAACCAGAAATAGTAGCATTTATACACAGGCTAAAAAATTGGAAAAGAAGCATGAGATCTGTACATTCAGTGACCAGCAGCCTAACAGATAAGACACCAGCTTCTTGGGCCCCATGCAGCTGTGACAGTAGACCCCGAGAAGGAGATAAAGGCCAACCTTTCTTATGAATATAAATTAAAATCCTTGACTCATTAATAACACACAAAATCAAGTAATTAATAAAATAGACAATGTAGCAAAACTTGTTTAGTAAATCCCAGAAAATTAAAAAAAAAAAATTGCCCCACACCAAAAGTTAACACTTTGCTTTCTAGGTTAACACATTTAAAAAATGAAAATATAATGTCATGATCCCTTTAGTAGATCTTAAAATCTAATGTGTACTCATGATCTAAAATTTCCATATTTGTTTTGTTTTTGTTTGTTTGTTTTTGAGACAGGGTCACACCATGTATTCTTGGTTGACCTAGAAATCACTACAGGCTAGCTTTGAACTCAGATCCACTGGCTTCAGACCTTCTTAGTGCTGGGACTCAAGGTGTGGGCCACTATTCCCTGCAAAACTTCAAACTGTGTTTAGAAAGCAACTGTGTTACACTGACTGATGATGCCTACAAAACCTCCTTGGCTGCTACCATTCCTAATGGTGAAGTGTTCTCCCTTTGCAATAAAAACTGAAACTGGATGTCCAGTATTGCCACTTTTATTTAATATTGCAAGGGATGACCTCAATGTGATACTTGGTTACTGTAAGCATCAGCTAATGAGAGTCACCAAAACTTTATGTTAAAATAGTTTGGTTTTTTTTTTTTTTTTTTTTTTTTTGGTTTTTCGAGACAGAGTTTCTCTGTGTAGCCCTGGCTGTCCTGGAACTCACTGTGTAGACCAGGCTGGCCTCAGAATTCAGAAATCTGTCTGCCTCTGCCTCCCAAGTGCTGGGATTAAAGGTGTGCACCACCACCACCCGGCTAAAATAGATACTTTAAATAAACAAATACACACACACTAAAAAAATGAGTAAAACACATATAGCACATCACATTTACAGGAATAATCATAATAAACTACACTGTACCACTGCTTACTCTTTATAGAGCCAAGGTTTTTGGTTTTTTCTCCTTTTCTATTTACTTAGTCTTTTAATTGCTATGCAGAATAAATGGGTTTTGTCTTATCATCTGTACACACACGTATTGACCCCACTACCCCCTTTTGTTGTCCACTTCCCCACCAGTGCCTTTCTTCTTCTAATAGTTGCTCTTTTTCTCTCGTGTCATATATAATCTGAGTCCATATCTATGAGAGAACTCATGTGGCACTCATCTTACTTAGTTTGGCTTTTTCCTGTCTGGCTCCTTCAGATAAAGCTGCTATAAATGTAGTTGAGCAAGTTTCCTGCTGGTATAGGGGAGCATGTGTTGGGTATGTATCCAGGAGTGGGATAGCTGGGTCTTGAGGTAAAATTATTGCCAATTTTCTGAGAAACTGTGACATTGGTTTCCAAAGTAGTTGTACAAATTTGCCCTCCCACCGGCAATGAAGAAGTTTTCCCCTTGCTCCACAGCTTCACCAGCATGTGCTGTCCCTTGAATTTTCGATATTAGCCATTCTGACAAGTGTAAGATAGAATCTCAGAGTAATTTGATTTGCATTTCCCTGCTGACTGGGGAATGTTGAAATTTTCATTAGGTGCTTCTTGGCCACTAGATATGCCATTGTTGAGAATTCTCTATTTAGATCTGTGCCCTGTTTTTAAACTTGGGTTACTTGGCCTATTGATGTCTAGTTTCTTGGGTTCTCTGTATATTTTGGATATCAGCCCTCTGTCAGATGTAGGGTTGGTGAAGGAATTTTCCCATTCTGTAGGCTGCCATTTTGTCCTTTTGATGGTGTCCTTTGCCTTACAGAAGCTTTTCGGTTTTATGAGATCCCATTTATTAATTGTTGAACTTAGTGCCTGAGCTATTGGTGTTCTGTCCAGGACTGTTCTGTCTGTCTTCTGTTCTGTCTGTTCTGTCTGTCTTCTGTCTCAATGTATTCAAGGCTATTCCCCACTTTTTCTTCTATCAGATTTATTATACCTGGTTTTATATTGAAGTGTTTGATCTACTTGGACTTGAATGATAGATGTGGATCTATTTCTGTTCTTCTACATGCAGACATTCAGTTTGACCCGTGCCATCTGTTAAAGATGCTTTCTTTTTTCTATTGCGTAGCCTTGGCTTCTTTGTGATTGAGTGAAATGTTCTGTAGATATCTCTTAAGTCCTTTTGATTCATAACATCATTTATGTTACGTTTCATTATTTCATCATTTTTATGATGTTATGTTTCATTATTCATCATCATTAGTTAGTTTCATTATTTCTCTGTTTAGTTTCTGTCTTGATGGCCTTTCCATTGGTGAGAGTGGGGTGTTGAAATCTCCCATTATTAGCGTGTGGGGTTCCATGTGTGATTTAAGCTTTAGTAATGTTGCTTTTATGAATGGGGGGTGCTCTTGCATTTGAGACAGATTTCAGAATTGAGACAACATCATGGTGGATTTTTCCTTTGATGAATATGAAGTGTCCTTCTCCATCTCTTTGATTACTTTTACTTGAACGTCTATTTTATTAGATTTTAGAATGCCCACTCCAGCTTCTTGGGTTAATTTGCTTGTAAAATCTTTTTCCAGCCCTTTATGCTGAGGCCACTCTATCTTTGATGCTGATGTGTGATTCTTGTGTGCAGCAGAATGATGGATCTTATTTTCACATCCATTCTGATAGCCTGTATCTTTTTATTGGGGAATTGAGTCCATTGATGTTGAGAGAAATTAAAGACCAATTATTGTTATTTTCTGTAATTTTGATGATGGGGTGGTAGTTTTTATAGTGGTGTATGTGTGTGTATGTGTGTGTGTGTCTTTTGTTTATGCAGGTGTGGAATTAATTATTTTTGTGTTTTCTTGAGAATAGTTAATGCCATTTTTTGTTGGAATTTTTCTTCTAGTATCTTCTGTTGGGGTGGATTTGTGGATAGATAGTGATGAAATTTAGTTTTCTCATGGAAAATATTGTTTTCTTTCTCTACATTGATTAAAAGTTTTGCAGGATACAGGCTTAGAGACTGCAAGACATCTGCCCAACCCCTTCCAGCTTTTAAAGTCTCTGTGAGACTCTAAAAGTCTGGTGTAATTCTGATAGGTCTGGCCTTTTTCCCTTGCAGCTTCTAATATTCTTTCTTTGTTCTGTATAGTTAGTATTTTGATTATTATGTGGCAGGAGGATTTTTTTTTTTTCTGGTCCAATCTGTTTGTTGTTCTGTAAGTTTATAGACATCTTTTTCTTTAGGTTAGGGAATTTTTTCTATGATTTTGTGAAAATATTTTCTGGATCTTTGACTTGGGAATATTCTTCTTCTATTCCCATTATTTTTAGCTTTGATCTCTTCACAGTGTTCCAGATTTCCTGCATGTTTTGTGTCAGGAATATTTTAGATTTAATGTTTTCTTTGACTCATGTATCAATATCTTCTACATCTGAGATTCTTTCTTCCATCTCTTGTGTCTGTTGGTGATGCTTGTGTCTGTTCCTGTCCTCTTTCCTAGGTTTTCCATCTCCATGATTTCCTCATCTTGTGTTTTCTTCATTATTTTTATTTCCATTTTCAGTTCTTTTTTTTTTTTTTTTTTTTTTTTTTTTTTTTTTTTTTTTTTTTTGTTTTTTTGAGACAGAGTTTCTCTGTGTAGCCCTGACTGTCCTGGAACTCACTGTGTAGACCAGGCTGACCTCGAACTCAGAAATCCACCTGCCTCTGCCTCCCAAGTGCTGGGATTAAAGGCGTGCGCCATCACTGCCCGGCCCATTTTCAGTTCTTAAATAGTTTTTTTTTTTTTTCCTTCTATTTCCTTCATCTGCCTGATTATATTTTCCTGTATTTCTTTAAGGAATTTATTCATTTCCTCTTTAAAGGCCTCTATCATCTTTATAATGTTGGATTTAAGGTCATTTTCTTGTGTTTCAGCTGTGTTAGAATATTGCTGTAGTAGGACAGCTTGGGCTCCAGTGGTGCCATGTTGCCCCGGTTGGTTTTTGTTTTGTTTTGGTTGTTTGTTTGTTTGGTTGGTTGGTTGGTTGGTCAGTTTGGTTTGGTTTGGTTTGGTTTGGTTTGTTCTAGGTTTAGATGCTGATTTCTGAGTTTATCTTTGTTGAATGGGTGGTTTTTGGATTTTTTTTTTCTTTGTTTCTGTTTCCTCTCTGTCTTTCACCCTTTGTGGCCTAGGTTTCTGGTGACTAGCAACAGTCTTCAGCTCTAGTAGGGTGCCCCCCTGGGCTTTTTGTGGCCCACTTGGCCTCTAGGATGTGGGTGCTCACCTTGCCCCTGGGATTCCTAGTCCCTTGTGCCAGAGGGCTCCCAGGAAAGCAGATAGAGTTGTAGGCTGGAAAATGGAGTCTGGGGGGGTGGGGGGTGGGATACAGTTTGTCTATGTTGGGTATGCTTTCAGAGAAGTTGGTGGGCAGGGGCTTGATGGAGAGGGTGCTTACCTGGTGTCACTGGTACCTTCCAGCCTCCAAGCAAGCAAGCAGAGTTGTGGGGAGGTGAATGAAGCACAGGGTATGGGGTGGAGTTTTCCACTGTTAGGTGTGCTTTCAGGGGAGTTGGCCAGCATGGGGCTTGGGAGGAAGGAGGGGCTTACCTACAGGTTCCTGGGAAAGCAAGCAGAGTTGTTACACCACAATTTTTTAAACATTAAATTATTGATGGGTCTATAGGCTGATTCTGTATCTTAGATTCAGGCTTTCATTTGTTTAGCTGGTAGTTTTTTATTTGTTTAAGACAGGATCTCACTCACAGGTTGACCTAGAACTGTCTACATAGACCAAGCTGACCTTTAATTCATAGATAACTGTCTACTTATTTCATTCCACTGTGAGTGGTTGGATTAAAGATATGAGCCACTATATCCGGTCTTGTTTGTTGAGACAAGGTATTAGATAGGCTGGCGTCAAACTCAATAAGCACCAAAGATGACTAAATTGCAGCTTTGTCTCCTCCTCCCATTTGCTGGGGATGCAAGTGTGAGTCACTGTGCCCTGTAAAAGCCAAGTCTTTTAAGAATACAGATCAGAAGGCTACAGTTAAAATCACTTGATTCTCTTTAAGAAGGCTGAGTTCCCTGCACCCACATCCAACAGCTTGCAACTGACTATAACTCCAGCTCTAGAAAATCTAGCACCATCTTCTGGTCTTTCGGGGAATGCACACGTGAATGGCATACACTCACAGATAGGTACATAGAGAAATACATGCAAATAAATCTTTTTAAAAGTGATAGTTAACAGATTACTGTTTAAGAGATTAGGATACTGCTATGACCTCTAGCCTCATCTGCCTTTTCACTCCATCTTAAGTCCCTCTTCCTGGACTCTGCATCCCAGCTTCTTTTGAACTCTCAGAGATGTCTTGTTTCACATCTAAGTCTTTCCATCATGTCTTCTCCAAACCTTGAAGCATCTCCTCTGCCCTCTGAATTAAAATTATTCTTTTCGCTCACCAGTTTAGGTATAACCTAAAACCCCACTAGGAATTAAGCACACTCAGCATCCAGATGTTTCTTCTCAGTGTGTTTCTCTAGTGAAAGGAGTCAGAGCTCCTCGTGGAAATGGCTGATTCTAGGAAAATATGCAAGATGATCTTGGAACATCTTATAGTGCCAGAAAGAATGGAAATGCTCAAAACACACACACTCTGTGGCTGGTGAGAGTGAGTCAAAGGAGCCACCAGAAACCTCCTGCTGTCCAGAGATAAAGCAGTATGGCTTACAATCCAAAGTATATAACCAACATCCAGGAGGTTGGACTAATGGAAATTAATGATTAATGCATTAAGTAGAGGCGAGGCACATTCTTATTCACATGAATTCCAAATACTTTTCTAAATGTCCTCCTCCTCAAGGAGGGCTACATATATCAAGTCCCTTCCAAAGGTACAGCATGGAACAGGGAAAGCAGGGCAGGATGCTCTGAGCAGAGATATAGTCAAGTGATTGATCATCATTAACAAATACCATTGGATGTACCCTAACAGGATGAGATGTGATAAGATTGGCATCTTACCCACACAGCCACTCTCCCTAAACCTTGGTCTAATGAGGAGTCCACCATCAGACACATTCCATCCACACTCATCACACATTCTGCAAAATGGCCTTGAGCCAAAATGAGAAATATCCTTCAAACCTGTCAAGGTCATTGAATAGAAAAGGAGCCCAAAAAATTGTCATGGTCAAGATCAGCCAGAGAAGGCAGGAGGTACCCCAGCTGACAGACTGGCATACAAAGGGGACTTAGGTAAAAATAAAGGGTCTCTAAATGAAGTACAGACTTTGGTTAATGTGATGGACCAGGAGGGTTGGCCCAAGCATAGAGTGTACCCCTAGTAGGTAGGCATCCTTGAGCTGATCTGTATCACCACGTACATAAAAAAGTATCAGTCTTGCTTCATTAGTTGTGACAAATACAACAGAGTAGAAGAAGACATTGATTCCAGGGAGCTTTGGGTACAGAGGATGTGGGGACTCTGTTAAATTCACATTTCTAAAGAATTCATTAGCCGGGCGTGGTGGCACACGCCTTTAATCCCAGCACTTGGGAGGCAGAGACAGGCAGATTTCTGAGTTCGAGGCCAGCCTGGTCTACAGAGTGAGTTCCAGGACAGCCAGGGCTATACAGAGAAACCCTGTCTTGAAAAACCAAAAACAAACAAACAAACAAAAACCAAAAAATTCATTAAAATAAGAAAAGGTTTATGAGCCTGCTATTGTGGTTAATGCCTTTAATTCCAGCACTTGTGAGGCAGAGGCATGGGGATCTCTGGGAAATTGAGGCTAGCCTGGTCAACATAGTGAGTTCCATAACAGCCAGAAAACACTGTCTCAAAAAACAAACAAACAAACAAACAAACAAAAATCCAACCAACCAAACAAACAAAATAACAAAATAAAAGAAAAAAACCTGAAATGTTTATTAAAAAAAAAATAGATATTCCCAAAAGACTGAAAACATATGGATGCTTCCTACTTTCCATGAGTTATTTAAGTCTTCCAAGTACTGCAATGAATAGAGAATATTATTCCTCTTAAACCAAAGAGATGGTCATAGACCTTGTGATGTCTTTATGTCCTTTTGTAAGTCCAATAGTTCATTTCCTTTTCCTTTGACTTGATACAGTGTGTGTGTGTGTGTGTGTGTGTGTGTGTGTGTGTGTGTGTGTGTGTGTGTGTGTGTGTGTGTGTGTACATGCCACAGTGCACATGGAGGTCAGAAGACAACTTGCAGTCCCCTCTCCTCTTCTGCTATGACTTTCGGGACTGAGTTCACATCATCAAGCTTGAGCAGCAGCCAATTCTTTCTCCACAGAGCCATCTCACCAGCTTCAGTACTTCAAGTTTTAGAGACTATCAAACAGTTGTCCAGAAGTAAAGGTGTTTCTTTCTCTTGGGATTTTGTTTTGAGGTACGGAACTACTTATGAACTCAATGATTTGTCTCTGTTGGCTCCCAAGTCTGTGCTCATAGGGTGACAAGCTCTTGCCTTTAGGAAAGAGACAGATCTCAGTCCTGTTCGGTAGCTCAGGCTAACAGCTTCCTGCCATTTTTCCTGATTGGTGACCAAGAGTGATCTCTCCCAGACAGTTTAGTGTTTGTTTATCCCAACAAATTATTAGCTGCTAGAGAGCAGGAATGTGTGTATGTGTGTGTGTGTGTGTGTGTGTGTGTGTGTGTGTGTGCATGTGTGTGTGCGTGGTGTGTGTATATGTGCACAGGCTCATGCTTAATTTTGATTTGCAAGAGGCCTGCTCACAGGGGGTCAATAAACTTTAACTGAATGAGTGAATGACTTCGTGATTCAGCTGTCAGACCTTCAAGCTGCATGCATCGGGACATGGAGGGAACTTTCCTCACTGACTAGCATATAGTCAGTAGCAGTACATATCCCTAAAGGTGCTTTGGTGGTTGAATGTGCTTGCTTAGAGATCTCTGTAAATGTTAGCTATAATTTTATTAGGTGTTTGTTGAATTAAAGAGCTTAATATTTGTGAGGATTTTAGAACAGTTCCCAGTACAGGGCCAGGACTTTTGTTTGTGTTCTTTTCTTTCTTCCCCTCCCCTCCCTCTCTCTTCCCTTTTTTTTTTTTTTCTAATATTCCTACTGACCAAATTAAATTTTATCTTCTTGCTTTAACTAGTTAGATTCCCTGGAATGAAAGGGTTAAAACAAGTGCTATAAATTTTGGGCTGGGGAAATGGCTCAGTTGGTAAAACATTTGCATGAAAAACATGAAGATCTGAGTTTTGATTCCAGGACCATGTAAAGAACCAGGGATGGCAGGATGCATCTGTACTCCCAGTGCTTGGGAGGGCAGTGAGGGATGGTGGCTACAGGAGAATATACTGGACGCTCACTGGATAGCCAGTTCAGCTAAAAATGAACTCCAGGTTTAGGAAGAGAGCTTGCCTTGGATAAACAAACAACAAACAAATAATATAAAAAAAACAAGGTGGAGAGTGACTGAAGAAGACAGTTGATACTTGTACTATATGTGCATACGAATTCATGTTTACCCTTTTGAATATGTACCATATATATTATAATATATATATTTTTCAGTTCAATGAGATATGATAGGGTATGGGATAATTCAGAAAAGAGCTTAATTTGACCATTTTAAAAAATCAAAAAACTATGTGTACTACAGAAAAAGGGTCACTCATAGTTGCTAAGTCTGTTGACCTGGTTCCTAGAAATGGGAGAGAACCAATTCCTGCATATTGTCCTCTGACCTCCACACATGCCCCAAGGTATGAGTGGATACATATACACAATAAATAAATTCATGAAAAATAAAGAATCCAAGTTAAAAAGGACAAGTTTGGAAGGTGGTGGTGAGACGGGTTAAAGGTACTTGCCACTTAAGCCTGATGGTCTGAGTTTGATTTCTGGAACCCATGTAGAGGTAAAAGGAGAGAACTGACTCTACAAAGTGGTTCTCTGACCTCCACATGTATGTTGTGGCATATATTATGCCTACACATGTACACCACGCTCACGTGCATAATGAATAAAGAAATAAATGCATTGAGACAAGGTCTCACTATATAGCTCTGTCTGGCCTGGAGCTCTCTATGTAGAACAAGCTGGCGTCTAACTAATAGAGATCTGCCTGCCTCTGCCACCTGAGTGCTGGCACTAAAGACTTATACCACCCTACTGGCAAAATACCTTATTTAAAAGGATCACTCCATTATTTTTTTAAAAAAATGATTTGAAAACAATAAAATTTATACATAACTGACTGCTTAATTTTACAAACCTTACTGATCTTTTTTTTTTTTTTTTTGGTTTTTCGATATAGGGTTTCTCTGTATAACCCTGGCTGTCCTGGAACTCACTCTGTAGACCAGGCTGGCCTCGAACTCAGAAATCCCCTGCCTCTGCCTCCCAAGTGCTGGGATTAAAGGCGTGCGCCACCACCACCCGGCCTGATCTTTTCAAATATTAGTTTTTTTTAAAAAGTTGATGTAGCTCAATATGTAAAAATAGATTATATAGCCAGGAGTGGTGGCTCTTACTGTTTGTCCCAGCACTCAGGAAGCAGAGACAGGTGGATCTCTATTAGTTTGAGGCCAGACAGGTCTACATAGTGAGTTCCCGTCTCAAAACCAAAATGAAATACACACATACATATACACACAAAATGTTGGTTTAAACCATTGCATCTCAAACATTAGCAATGGGCTTTACTTAGCTGTACAGATTGCTTTGCAAGTGCTTTTATCCTTTTCTTTTGGTAAGAAGATTTGGGAATTGAATCCATGCCCTGAATATAGTTATTGTGGGACTAAAGTTTCAGTCCAGAGAATGTACTCCTCTAACTAGTTAAAAGGTGCTTCTGTCACTGCTGCTGCTGGTGGTCTGGGGATACACATTAAAGATAAGAATAATATGAAATAAATAAACCAAGTGTTTGTGTTTTTGTATGTCTCTCTGGCCCCAGCTTTACTTCCAAATTCACCTACTCCTTGCATTAGATTCCAGGCTCATTTGATTCTTGCCCAGATCCCAGGCTAAGTCTGGTTTCTGGTTGCTTTTGGCCACCTTGTTGTTCTTTGTTTCCTCATGAGCCCAAATGTCCTCTGGTGGCTTCTCTCTGAATCAATCAATCTCTCTCTCTCTCTCTCTCTCTCTCTCTCTCTCTCTCTGTCTGTCTGTCTGTCTGTCTGTCTTTCTCTGTATGTGTGTGCGCATTTGAAGAGTAGAGGATTAGAGTATCAGTTAAGTGATAAATGTAATTAATTCTCACAATAATTCAAGGAAAAGTTACTTGCTGCTTTTTCAAGGATCTAACATGAGTTGGCTCTGCCTAAAGTCAACCAAAAAGCAATTGGAGCGATCTGTGGTTATCTGTCTTTTCTCTTTTCAGAAGGTGAGATATTGTACAGAGTTATTAATTTAAAACAAAAAAAGCTTTCTTGCTCCCATTCGATAGAAATAATTTAATAAAATATAATGGTTATTTTGGTGAATCACCATGAGCTAAATAAAAAGGGGAAAGCAGTCAAAACCACTGTATTAGTTAGGAAAAAAATAACCCTTGCTGGGGGTGGTGGTGGTGGCTTGGTTATCTAATACTTCCCTAGCATGTTTCAACCCCCAATAGACTTCAAGAAAAGAAAAATGACCCTTAGTTGCAAATTACCCAGTTTAGCTGTGGTGGTTCCCCAATTTAAGAGAAAATTGGTGAAATCAAATGTAAAGAATTCTCAGAGCTGACCTTTCTAGAGGAAAAAAAAAAAAAGTGGAGATGCTTGGAAAGGAAGCAGTAGTCTGGTGGCTTGGGAGAGATGTTAGCTAGGTCCTGGCTAGAGAGGGAAGGAGAGGCTGCAGTGGAAATGGGAGATTGACTACTCAGCCAAAGAAGGAAACGGGGTGGGTGGGGGGTGAAGCTAGAAATCAGAAGGTATTAGTTGGCTGGAAAGGTGCACTAACTAGTATATACGGTCTAAGCTTTCAGGAAAGCAAGAATGGATGTCTCCAAGTGCAGAGAACACATCATCTGACTTCCTGTTTCTCATTTTCTTCCTAGCTCTGAGCTGTTCCTTTCTCTCTCTGCAGGTGATGGAGATGGGAATTCCACTTAGTTTCGTGGAATGTTTAACATATAACAAGAGTGGTATTTAATTTCCTTTTAGCTTCATTATGTTTAAACAAACCAACTCTAGGTCCCTTCTTCATAAAATCCATAATTAAATTCTGAGCTTTAGAGGCAGTAGCTAAGATGGAGTGTGCTTTTGGGGTACAGAATTGCTGTAGGCAATCTTGATCTGCGGCCTTTCACAATCACCCATCCTGAAAATGCCTTTGGCTCCCAGAGGCTTTGGCGCTTGATTTTGGCTTCTTTTGTCTTTAAAGCCCCATCCCCCATCTCCTCCAGCATGCCTTGGGATTCAAATGTAGATGGCATGCAGATTATTGGGAGAATAGGACCAACAGAGGCTGCCTTGGCTGTTGAGGGAGAAGGAAGCAAGAAAAGAGTAGACCTTTAATTTTAAGTTTCTCAGCCATTGTTCTCTAGAGGTGGGAAATGGCTATGGTACCTGATCTCAAGAGTTGCATTCAGTGGTATTGGTTTCAGTGTTTCTGGAGAAAGAGTAAAATGGACTGTTTGAATCTCCTCCACTGGTTCAAGTCAGGTAAGAGTTGAAGCTTATTGATGTGCCTTGTAATTATGTGTGTCCATTGTCTCTCAAGTTGACCACTTCCATAACCTTTTAAGATAATGTGCTGTGTGAGCTGCACTGACTGCTGTGTGGTATGTATTTTGGGACAGTCTTCCTGAAGAGCTTGGGAGTACTTCTACACCCACACACGTGGTCTTGGTAACTGGTAAAAACTGCACTATTTCATAACGATGGTATAAATTCAAAGCCACAAAGCGATCTTAGGCATATTTACTTTTGCTATAAGCACTGATAAAATGTTTATATTAAAAAGTGAAGGAGGAAAGCGGCATTTAAAAGTAAGATAAGTTCAACTTATCCTCAATTTGCAAAATAGCATTTAATAATCCAGTGGTTGTTTTAAATGGAGGGAAACGAGGAAGTCAGGGAAGGGGTAAATGGATAGCTGAACATGTGGTCAGATTTTCCATCTCTAGTGGAAGCCACCTAACACATTGGAGGAGAGGCAGTTGGTGCTGAGTTTAGAAGAATGGCTTGCTCCTGTTTTGGTGGGCTCTACTAGAAGTTACCTCTTCAATGTAGAGGACTAATTGTGGTTAGTCAAAATTTAGATCTTCGATATTGTCAAATGTGAGCTTTTCTAGGTTACTCTCCTCAGGTTTTTATCCTCTTACCCCCCCCCCCCCCCCCCGTCTTTTTCTACTACGACTAAGAATTTATACTGGCGTGTGGTCTGAATATGGTTGTTGTGTCGTCTCTCCATCCTCTTGTCTCCTTGGAGGTAGGAAAGGATTGAAGGCTCTTTAGAGATAATACACGGTGCAATACCTTGAAAATTGTTAACTAATTCTGTCCAGAAAGCAGCAGTGATTAGTGTGAAGAATAGAAATGTTTTTACTTATTTTGGTGTTCACTCTTGGATATGGGTTTGAATGTGAGATGCTACCCGCTCATTGTGTGTCGAGGAACCCTGTTTTTTCCTTCAATTTCCTAGTATGGTTTGCTCATCACTTGAGCACTTGACGCGCCAAAGGCTTTGAGATGCCTTTGTATAAAATCCTCATTCTTAGTTTCGAGCTTAACGACTAGGTTAATGAATTAGTGTGGTAGGACTTGAGGTGATCCTCTCGTGTTGCAAACAAAGAAACGGCCAAGTGAGAAGGAGGCCTGTTGGAGGTGGGACATCATTGGCTGAGCCACCTGTGAAAGGCGGAGCTTGAGGTACCTTAGGTTGTTGATGAGTTGGACTCCCTAACTTGTGGTTCTTGTTTAGGAATCTGATTATGCTTTCTTTGGCCACTGAAATTCCAGCTCATTGAATAACAACTTATTTCATAGGTAGAGGGTGGTGTTTGGGCTAGGAAATTCAAATGTGAAGATGAAGAATGTATAAACACTAAAATATACTGAGATAGCGCTGCATCGAGTGCTCTGGGGGTCCCCGGAGAGAAGTACGGAAGACCAGGCTTTCGAGGTAGTGGTAGTTTTAAGGTTCAAGAGGGTTTGCAGGCATGGGAGTCAACCACAGGCACCTTCGCGAAGACTTGGCATTTGTACTGCCGGATACTCAAGGAGCTGGCGAATTGTTTTTCCCTGGGTATGGGAAAAGGGAGGGAACTAGACGTCTGTGGCTGTTAGAATGATGTACACGAACTAGTTGGGTTTAAAGAAGAAAACTGGTATGACGAGCCCGATGTCTGGGAGGTGGGTTAGGATAGAGCTCTGAGACCAGAGAGCAAGCGTTGGAGGCAATGGGAAGTGATGCTGACTTCCAGTACGACTTAAGGGGAGAAAGTATCTGTAGTGCCCCGATGGGACGTTCTATTCATTGTGTTGTTAGCTGTTTGGAGAAAGCTAGGTTCATAGCCTCTTTCCCTATCGTTAGAGAAACGTCCAGTTTCCTGGCAGATGAGCTGTTCTAACAGGGCCCACTCTACCCATCTCACCTATAACATAAGGAAAGGCCAATCCATTGCAGCTGACTGAGAGGAAGTGTTGTCTACTCGGTCCCCAGGAGAAGCGTCACCATTGACAGCTTCGTTTCTTCAGAACGTAGACCTCCTGGAGTCCACATACGGAACACTGCTCTCCGCTCCCCTTAAGGGGAGGTGGACACTTAGGAGGAACCCGAGGCCTGGCGTAGGGAAGCTGCGGGCAGAGTGAGACGGCCGCTCCCTCTCGCAGCCCTCCCTCGTACCCAGATCCCACCCCAGTAGGAGGCCCAGCTGGCGACACGCGGCGGGGCGCGCTCCCGGCTCCGGGTCTTGGCTGCGGCCGCGGGGGCAGCGGGCACGTGGCAGGGCGGGAGACTCCACCTGGCCACGCCGCTGGCCCCTAGATGGCTGGCGCTGTCCCCGGCCGGCGCCCGCTGCGGGAGCACCGAGGCATCTGCTGTGTTGTCCCGGTCACAGGCGCGAACAGAACCGCTGCTGCCGTCGGGTCGCGACTTCAGACGCGAGCCCACCGTCCCGCTAGGTCCCTTACTCAACTTTGAGTCGGGTTACCTGCCCCGGCGGGCACAGTCACGGTTCTCCGCGACCCTCAAGCGCCGCCCGGTCCCGCCCTCTGCTGGGCAACTGGCGCCCACGTCCAGGCAGGGCCGGTGGGCGGTGCCGTGGACACAGGGACCCCAGGGAGCGAGACTTTGGTAACTCGGAGCCCCGCCCACACCAACTGGCTCCGCCCATCACTATATGCGGCCCCGCCCACCCCGCCCGACTCCTCCCCTTCCTGCCGGCTTGCTCCCTGCAGCCCGCCGCCGGCGCCCAGGCCCGGAACGGAGTCCGTGCTCCCCTCGGCCGCCCCGCCCCGCCGCCTCCCACCCCTCCCGCGAGGGCGGCCCGAAAACCCGGAGCGCGGGAGCATTGCTCCGCCGGGCCGGGCGGCAGCACTGGGCATGCTCAGTAGCCGGGGCAGGTTTTTCGGTCGCAAGTAGGAAGCTTTTTGCACTACACCGGAGACCGGGAGCCACGGATCCCGCCGCGCAGCCCGCACCGCCGCCGCGCCTGCCCCAGCCCGTCCGGCCCCTGGCGGGCGCGATGAACCCGCGCCTGAGCCTCAGCCGGCCCGCCGGGCACTGAGCGCGGGCGCCCAGGGCGCGTTGCGCAGCTGCTCCTGCGCACAACCCCGCTGCCGCCGGCCCGCACCGGCCGCCCGGAGCGAGAGGCTGGTCCGTGCACTGCGCCCGGCGCCGGCCGCGGAGCAGGAAGCGCAGGCCACGCAGGGACCCAACTGGAACAAAGTGTCTGCCGCCCGGTGCCGCGCCCCGACCCCGCCGCGCCCCTGCGCCGCCCACCATGGCCTCCGAGGAGCTGTACGAGGTACTCCCCTCCCCCCGGCGGCGCCCCCGGCCCACGGGCCTCCGTGCCCGGTTTGCTGGACGGGAAGCGTGCGCCAGCCCCCGGAGCGAGTGGCGGCCGGAGGGGCCGACGGGCGGGGGCGCCGGAGTTGCCGGGCCGGGGGGAAGTGGCGCTGACACGAGCGACTTGCTCAGACTCAGCCCAAAGTGCTGCTGGCGAGGGGAGTCCGTGCCTGAGCGCGGCAGGGTCCGTGGGCGGCGCGGGGGTTCTTTTCCTGCCTTTTTGGTCGAGCCTGGTGGACAGGGTGTCGCCTCACCGGGGGCCGGTGCGGCTGTCTCCACGCGGGTACTAGCTAGAGAGATGCAAAATTTCGCACCGAAAATGCTGAACGTTGACCACATGCTTTAATTAGGTTAGCATTGTGGCCGGAGCCAGGAAATTGAACTTAAACGCCGATGCGCTGTCGTCGCAACCTTGCGAGTAGGAAAGGGTTCTAAGAGTCGAGGCGATGAGTTATGGGTGATGGCTCTGCCAGCTTTAACTTCAAGTTTGAGAGTTATCGGTCTAGATCTTGGACGGGTTCTGAATGTCTCCATATAACTCCTTGACGTATTTCAAAGTAGACTTCCTGGGCGTACAGAAGGGTAAAAAGCTGTGCCTTTGGAATATGTTGTTGATCTCACATATTTATAAAGTCATATTTTTAAGAGACTTAAAACTTTCCGGATTCTATCCAGACTCGTCTTTATGATGCCTTTAGGAACTTGGTTGTTTATGGTTTGAAATGGGCATCTGTAACTACAGCCTTACGTGATCCTTCCAAGGGGTACCGCCTTCAGTGGGTATTACTGCTTTTGGCCTGAACTGAAGCTTTGTTGACAACAATGAGAGGCTTGTAGCAACTTTTTGATTTGTTTTTGTTGCTTTAAAAAAAAAAAAAAACAAATGTTTACAAAAGTCCTTCGAAGGAGGCTACCTTCTGTAGACCAAAGGGAAGGCTGTTGCATGCCCTTTATACTGTACCAACCATTGAAAAGTGTCTCCCCCTTTCAACCATTTTACACATTAGCAGTGCAGTGCACTACTCTATTCGATATGCTCTCTTAGGTCACTGGGGGATATGAAGAGAAAACTACCCCTCTCCTAAGAAGCTTCGCTTCCAGGAATGGAAGTGTCCTGATGGGGGCTGGCACAGTAGAGGCTAGGATGTAGGCAAGATGTCTTACTCACCAAATCGTGGAAAGTACAGAAAGTACTGAGTGTGATCAAGGTGGGGACTTACTTTTCTCATTAGATCATTCTTCGATGGCTTACTTTTGTGTGTTCACTGTTGAGCTTTTGGGGGGATTCTAATTGTCGGCCCCATTTGGTATCTGGGGGAGAGGTGCACATTATATAGAAGTTGTATCTTTCATGGGTAAAGGAGATGACACACACTGATCATTGTTATGAATTAGTAAAGTTGCTTTCTGTTTATTCTATAGCTTCCTGTTTTCTACTCACTGTTTTTCCTGACAGAAGTCACTTACAGATAAATAACATTTTATACCGAGTTTGTGTTCATTCAGGGTGATTTTTCGTGCCTGTGGTATGGATGGAGGTTTCGTAGGGTAGGTGGAGGCACGTGATGGGCAGTGCTCCCAAGAAGCGGCTCTCAGGGAAGAGATAACTACATTGCAAATAAGTGGTGCACCTGGGCAATGGCAGTTTTGAGTCTGGGTTTTTCCTTAGTTTGTTTTGAGGGAAAAGGTAACGTGGGGATATGACTGAAGTGATGAAAGTCATTGTAGGTGTGTTCTTGTTAGTATCTTTTAGGCTTTCTTCTAACTTCTTTACTTGGTGGAAACATTGTGACTGTATTACAATTGAAAGTTGATGTTGGGGGTGGGTGGGTAGTGGCACAGCACTTGGGAGGCAGAGTTGGGAGTTGGAGGTCAGCCTGGTCTACAGAGCTAGTTCCAGGATAGCCAAAACTATGCAAAAAACCCTGTCTGGAAAAAGTCAAAAAGACAACAGAAAAGTTGATGTTGAGGTTACACACCTATGTAATCTTGGGACTCAGGAGGCTGAGACAGGAGGATCAGGAATTTCAGGCCATTCTGGGATGCATAGTGGGCCTGTGTCTCAAACAAACAAACAGTGAGAGGGGTTAGCAGGTGAAGGAAGGCTCTTCCCACCAAACCTCACTACCAGAGTTTGGTCAGTGTCGTCGTCTTGGTGAAGGGAGAGAGTTGACTCCTACAGATGTCACTTGGAGCCTACACACAAAAACTCAACATGTAAAATGAGTACATTTACAGAAAGGGGGGAAAGGAAAATGGTGTTGGAAGTTTTGTATAGTGGCAGAGAGTCTGAATCTAGAGTCAAATAGCTTGTTACTGAAGTCCAACTGTCATGTTGAGTAAATTAACCTTGAAAGCTATTTCCTCGTCTGTGGAGGTGGGAGCAGTGCTTTGCTTAGAGAGCTGTGAGGTTTATATGAGGAAATACATAAAACACACTCTACAGCAAGCATGTAGAAAGAGGTATTCAGCCCTGTTCTATAAATGATCCTGTTTTTGTTTAAAAAGATACAGCGTCTGCTCACGGAGGCCTTATTTGTCCAGTAGGAGTGATACCCAACTGTAGATGAACTCTATGGTCTGGCTGGCTAGGCAGAACACCATGTGCTTCAGAGGCCAGGTCAAGGGAGACTAGGTTTGTCATGTTTTTTCTGGTTGTCCCTAAATTGAAATGCTCTGTGTTTGGCCTGAGGTTTTTCAGATCCAGAGCACTGAAAAGACTTGATCTTAAGGACCTGCGCTGATAGGAGGGTGGGTTTTCACAAACTGTAGTGGGTGGTCCTACCACTCACTAAGCTTTCTCACTTATGTCTGTGACACTTAGCCTGGAACCCTGTATATAGTAGTAGATCCTTAGTGTGACTAGTGACTATTGGAACTATGTTTTCTGAATGAAAAACAAGGGAACGATCTGCAAAAGGGTAGAGCATCAGTCTTTCAGAATCCAAAGAGCTCATTAGTTCAAGGATAGAATAGACTTAATCCCTGTATCTCCAGCAGCTGGGGCTGAGTGAACTCATACTTGTGTGTATGTGGCTCATGTGGAGTCACTCCTTACGGTGCATGCGTAGAAGTTAAGAGAGCAACTTTGGAGTCTCTTCTCTCCTTCCAGTTAAAGGTTTCTGAGTCTTGCCATCCGATGAGCCATCTTGCTGGCCCAAGACCTATTTTTTAATTAATCATAAATAAGAATATAGGTTTTGTAAAAGACCAAAAATCGGGGCTGCAGAGACATAGCTCAGCAGTTAAGAATACTAGCTACTCTTCCAGAGGACCCGGGTTCAAATCCCAGTACCCCCATGGCAGCTCACAACTGTCTGTAACATCAGGTCCAGGGGATCTGAAACCCTTACACAGACATATACAAAGGCAAAACACCAATGCACATAACATAGAAATAAATAATTTTTTAAAATACCAAATATTTTGTGTTTTAAAGTTTTAAAAATTTGCATTTAAAGATTGTTATAGTTGTATGTTTATCATGTACAATCTAATGTGTTGATGTATATGTGTGCATTGTACAGTCCCTTAAATGTGGCAATAGTTGACATAGTGTCTCAGTTGTTACTTGTGATGGAAACAGTATGTTAAACATTTTCAGTAACATAGTATGTCCTCATTCCACAGTCACCATTGCTGCTGTGTAGACTCTAGAACTTATTCCTTTTGTTTCACTGTAGCAACATTTCCCCAGCCTGTTCTCCCTCAACTGACTGGATTCTACTTGGATCTCTTATGTGACTACAAGTTAAGTTCATAGTCGGTCTGTCTGTCTGTGCCTGGCTTATTTCAGCGTAATGACTTCCATTTTTCTCAGAGTCACAAATGACAAACTTCTTTTTACTGGTGGAATGGATGATATTCTACTGTGTGCATATGCCATACTCTCTTATTCCTTCTTTGATGAGCTCAGGATCACTCCATATCTGGGCTGTTGTGAATACTGCTGCAGTAAGCACAGGGTGTAGGTGCCTCTTCAGCATCCTGGCTTTATTTCCTTTGGCTCGCCTGGAAGATCATATTCTCATTTCTTGAGGACCCTGTGTGCAGTTTGACTACAGTGTGCTGTGTGTTGTGTTCCCACCATCACCATGCAGAGTTCCTTTTTTTTCTCTGCCCCTTTACTATTGGTTTTGTGTTTTTCATAAAGTCGTTCCAACAGAAGGCACTTGGCTGTAGTTTTTAAGAATTGATGATTGTGCGTGAGGATGTGTGTGTGGAGGTCAGAGAACAACTTGGTGGCATTGATTCTCTTGCTTCCAGGAATCGAATCCATGTCACTGTACTGTGTGGCAGTGTATTTACTCACTGAGTCATTTTGCTGGTCTGGATTGGGGTTTGGCTTTGCATTTTTCGTTACTATTGGTGTTGAATATTTTGAATGTACTTGTCAGCCAATTGTGTGTCTTATAAGAAGTGTTTATTCAGATCTTTAGCATGTTTTTATTGTTGTTGTTGCCATGCTGTTGGATACTTTATATATTTTCATTACTAACTTATTATCAGATGTAAGTTTCCAAGTATTTTCTTCCATTCTGTAGGCTGCCTGCTTTGTGATTTTGTCTGGTTTTGCTTTCAGTCAGTCAGTCAGTCAGTCAGTCAGTCAGTCATTTCCTAGAACAGTGTCTTTGTGCTTCCCATTTTGATTTCTTCTAGTAGTTGTATCATTTTGTATATGAAAAAAAGGGATTCCCTTTACAGATTCCCTTCTTGTGCATTCAACCACCAGTTTTTTCTACACCATTTATTAAGAAAACGATCCTTTGGTCTTCGCTCCTTGGTTGGCAGGGCTGTTGAAAAATCATTTGTCTATAAATGCTTGGGTTTGTTTCTAGGCTTTCTGTCATGTTTGGTTGGTCTTTGAGTCTGTTTTATGCCAGACTGTGCACCTCTATTTGTGATAACGTTGTAGTATATTTTGAAGTCTGTGTGAAGCCTCTAGGTTTGTTGTTCTAACTAAAAATTACTTTGGCTGTTTGGTAACCTTTTTTCTTTCTTTCTTTTTTTTTTTTTTTAAAATGTATGAGTTTTAGAATGTATCCTGTTTGTAAGGAATAATTTATTTGATATTTTGATGGGGATCTCGTTTATTTTCAGATCACATTTTTATCATATTGTTGATCCTAATCCATGAACATGGTATATCTTTACATTTATTTGTGTCTTTCATTAGTGTTTTGCAGTTAGCTACTTCTATGTGTGTATTTGGTGCTAGGATCCATGATAGACACAGTCTTGTGTATGACAGACTCGTGCCCTAACAGTGAACTACAACCCCTGCCTTGATAGACCTACTAAGTCTTTTACATTATTTTACTATATACCTATTGCAAATGTGACAGCATATTTGGTTTTTCAGATACCTAGTCAAGTGTATAGAAACATTGCTGGTTTTTATATGTTGGTTTTATATGCAAAAGAGTTTTTTGGTGAAATCTTTGGAGTTTTCTGTATGAAATGATACTGTATGAAAACAAGGATAGCTGAATTTCTTTTCAGTCTGGGTGTCTTTATGTTTTTTCTTCTGCTCCATCTAGGACATTCCGTATGCTGACTAGAAGTGATTTGAGAGTGACTATCAGTTTTGCTCCAAATTTTAGACAAAGAGTATGTGACTTTTACCTTTTGAATATGATGCTAATCCATGTTCTTGTCATAGATACCCTTTATTGGGTCGCTACTACCTGATTTATGAGGGTCTTTCTCAGAAGGAATGATACTTTAAGAGATGCTTTTTCAGCATTGGTTGAAATGATCATATAGCTTATGTTCTCTGTTCTGTTCATGTGATGTATTTGTGGTTCAACCAACCTTGCATCCTAGCATGGATCACACTGTATGCTGCTGGATTCGTTTTCTTTTTTGTGTGTCATTGAATTGTGTGTTCTAGTATTTTGTCGAGGATTGTTGCACTGTATTCATTCAGGGTGTGAGTTGTAGTGTTCTTTAGTTGTGCTTTTGTTCTTGTGTTTGGAAGAGTGAAGTTGTGAAGCCATCAGTCTTTGCTTCTGGGCTGCTGGTCCTGAGTGGTATAAGAAAGCAAATTGAGCAAGCTAGGGGGAGCAAGTCAGTAAGCAGCATTCCTCCCTGGTCTCTGCTTCAGTTTCTGCCTCCAGGTTCCTACCATGACTTCCTTTTATGATTGGCTGTGTACTGTAAGATGAAGTAAACCAATTTCTCTCTAATTTCTTTTTTATTATGTAAACTATTTTTAAATTTCTTTTAATTTTTGAGATATTTACCCATTCCCTTTCATTCCTCTAAACCCTTCCATATACCTCTCCTTACTCTCTTTCAAATACATGACCTCTGTTTTAAAAAAAATTGATGTTACATGCATGTATATTCCTGGATACAAAAATACAGTAACAGTCTGTATACTGTTATTTTATGTATGTTTTCAGGGCTGACATTGTTACTGGATAATCAGTTGTGCCCTTCTCTGGGGTTCTGCCTAGTCTGTGTGTCAGCTTGATACAAGCTAGAGTCATCAGAGAGGAAAGAACCTTAGTTGAGGAAAGGCCACTATGAGATGCAGCTGTAAGACATTTTCTCAATCAGTGATCAATAGGGGAGGGCCCAGCCCGTTGTGGGTGGTGCCATCCCTGGGCTGGTGTCCTGGATTCTATAAGAAAGCAGACTGAGTAAGCCATGGGAATTGAGCCAGTAAGCAGCACCCCTCCATGACCTCTGCATCAGCTCCTGCCTCCATTCCCACTTGAGTTCCTGTCCTGACTTCTTTCATTGATGAATTAATGATCTAGAAGTGTCACCTAAATAATCCTTTTCCTGTGTTTTTGTTGCAACAGTAGAAACTCTAAGATACCAGGGAAGGGTACTTCTCTCAGCTTTCCTTAGTTGCTTAGTTTTCTGTGTCGGGTGAATGCCTGGTGAGCTTTACCTGAGTTAGCATGTTAGTTATTGTTCAGCTCATGTCCAGCAGTCATGTTGATGGGACTTCATGGGTGTAGCTTCTGACATTTCTAGAAGACACAGTCCCAGAGCAAATCCCTGATCCTCTGGCTCTCCCAACACCCCCACCCGATTACCAAGCCTTACGTTTGAGAGTTATTTTGTAGATGTGTATCAGTTGGGACTGGACTCCACAACTCTGCAGTTTGATTGGTTATCGTTTTCTGTACTGTCTCTGGCTGTTGCAAAGAGAAGTTTTCTTGATGAAAGGTGAGCACCTCACTTATTTTTGTGTATAAGGTTAAATATTTAGAATGTAGTTAGGGATTACGCTGGTTTAGTAAAGTGGTGGTCTAGGTTCTCTTCCAAGCTCTCTGACTTCACTAGCCCTAGGGAGTTGGCATGAGTTTCCTCTTGTTGAGTGGGCTTTAAGTCCAATTAGAGAACTGTTGTCTCTCACCAAGGAATGCATGCCACTACTACTCAGGTAGGCTTATTCTGCCGTGCTGGTTGCTGTGGTTCTTAGGTATCAGAGCTGGGTAGGACTGTTAGTTGCTTCCCTCTTGTGGAAGCTAGCATGGCTCTTCTTGTATTATGAAGGCTAGTCCTCAAGGAAGAAGCTGTCAGGTCAGTTCCTGCTCAAGGGCGTCTGCTCTTCAAGCCACTTTTGGTATTGGTGTTTATCAGAGCAATAGAAATAAAACTAGACATGTATCTTCTTAATACTAATTTTGTGTGTTTTGCTTTGTGGTTACCATTGGGTTTACAAAAAAGCATGCCATAGTTATAGCAGATTATTCTTAGCTATTAACAGCATACATCTTCGTATAATATTTTATTAATTCTTTAAGAATTTTATACAATGTCTTTTGAACACATTCACCCTCATTCCTTCCCCTAACTCCCAAATTTCTTACTCATTCCTCTATTGCTTTATTTTAAATAACTCACTGAGTCCACACACACACATAAAATACATATACACACTCAGGATAGGACCACCTACCTGAGCATACATAGTTGACCTATCAGGAGCCACACCCTTAAAGAGAACTAACTATCCCACGTGCTGAAATCATCAGCTGTCCATAACTTTTCAACTGTGGATAGGGCCTGGTGAACCTCTGGGTGTGCAATGCCAGAAGGTTGATTGGCATGTTCTTTCTCTCTCTCTCTCTCTCTCTCTCTCTCTCTCTCTCTCTCTCTCTTTTTTTTTTTTGGTTTTTCAAGACAGGGTTTCTCTGTGTAGCCCTGGCTGTCCTGGCACTCACTCTGTAGACCAGGCTGGCCTTGAACTCAGAAATCCACCTGCCTCTGCCTCCCAAGTGCTGGGATTAAAGGCGTGCGCCACCACTGCCTGGCTAGATTGGCATGTTCTTGTGCATGTCTTGAGTTGAGACAACATCTGGACACAGGTCTGGAGATGCTGCAGACATACCTGGCTAGTGTTTCTGTTTATACTGTGAGCAGAGTGAGTGTGGGGTCTGGGCTTGGAGACGGTGAAGTAACCAGTGATCTCACAGTAGAGCAGAGCTGTCCAAGGGCACAGCCAGGGCATCTGCAAAGCTTCCGTTTCCACTTGAGCATGAGTGTCATTGCACCTAGGAGACCCGCTGGATCCAGAGTTAAGGCAAGATGTTAAGTTAAGCTGGATCCACAGCTAAGCCCCACTCCAGTAGGAGCTGAGGTGGCTGCTGGGAACGGCATCAATAGAGGACCAGGGAATGAAGCAGGGGGTGGGAAGCTGGGAACAGGTGGTAAGACCTTCAGACTTTAGATCTTGGTGTGCAGTGGGGACTTGAAGGGGTGGGTACACATGAGAGGCTTGGCTGAAACTGGTAGTTATTGGTTGCTGGATGAGCTAGAGCAAGAAGCGGTCAAAAGATCTCAGGCACGGGGGACTTTGAAACACTACAGATAAGGGCAGCAGGGATGCTGGATTGGCATGTTCTTGTGCATGTCTTGAATTGAGTGCATCTGTCTTGTCATGACCAGAGGACACAGGTTCACTCTGGTCCTCATAAACCTCTTAACTATTTGGCCATGTTCTGGCCCTTGAGTCCTGGGGGATGGGGGTTGGGGTGATAGTGGTGATTTAAAAGAAAACCAGTTCATTGGTTCCTTTTCTTTTTAAGTGGGTTGTTTTCTTGCAGCATTTCCAAGATACAAGACCATCATCTGCTTTCTCATCATTCTTGAGGAGCTAGCTATTGGGACTGAGTTTCATTAAAGAAAACCAGTCTCCTGGTTGCCTTAGAGATCGGTTTTTACTTTGTCATTCTGTAGTTTTACTACATTGTATGTTTTATGACACTTTTACTACAAATATGCTTGCTTGTGTTACACTACTTTTGTGGACTTGTGTCTTATCTATTGCTGTCCTATCTTATTATTGTGTCTTATTCTGTCTTGTAATATTGTTTCTTCTTTATACCCGTACCCATTCTACTGCTTCTTTTGTTGGGAGTCTTGCTCTGTAGCCCTATCTCACTTTAAACTGCTGTCCTCTTAACCTCAGCCTCCGCAGTGCTGGTGTGCACCAGCACACTCTGCTCCTACTCCCCTGGGTTCCACTTAGGTGTCTGTTGAGTCTTCTTAGTGTCTCGTTAATTAGCCTCTCATTTCCATCTCTTTGATTGTGTTTCATTTTTTAACTTTCCTCATTGTTGCTGTTTGTTTTCTTTTTGTGTGATAACCTTGTATCTCCTTGACCCTAGCTTCTAGTTCTTTTGAACTGAGTTTACTTTGGTAATTCCAGTTCAGTGGGTCACATAACTGAATGTGGAGTGTGGTGAAAAAGTCGGGAATAGTCAAGGCTTCTGAATGTGCAAGAATCAAGAGCAAATGTGTAATCAACTCTGGGTGTTGCCGGCAGTGCATACCTGTGTTGCCCTGGGTGACCTCACTGGAGCTACAGCCTGTTCTGTATATACTAAGATGTATGTTGTACGTTACAGTGGATGCTGTTACCACACACAATGCTAGCTGTTGCTGCCTGACACTGTGGCTCAGATCTGAGACCTATATGTCACGGATTATTGCAGTGACATATAGTGTTTGTATTATGCACACAAGTTCTCTGTTCTTTAAGAAGCATAATGGTTTAGTTATGGAAAAGAAAGACTTAATATGTTTCTATTCTCATTCTGTAGCGTATAAATATCAAATGACTATGTCCTTGGAGTATATATGTTAGAATATTTCATTTTAAAATTGTTTAAATAGTTAGTTTAAGTATCATAAAAATACTAAATTTTGCTAGGGATTAGGACAGAACTTTCAACACTTTCTGAAATAGCTCTAGACAGTCTTCTCTCAACTTGTACTGTGTATGTAGGTGAAGTTAAACAATTGAAATGATCACTTAACTCTGACAAACATTGAGGATGCTCTGCCCTGCAGTGTCAAATATTCAACCAAGGTGTCATTCTTTATGTAGTAAAATAGTGCTAAAATTTGCTCTCATCTTTAATAAATGGTAAAATTATATGGATACCAGGTAACTGTTCTAAATTAAGATTTACCAATTTTCTATACCTGTGTACTAGAGTTAAGAATTTCTTGGATGAAAGGGTTATGAGTGGGATAGTTTTAAGAGGCTGTATGCTGTTATTTAACTCTCCCATTTAGTATTTTGACAGTGTTTTTTGCTGTTAAATGTTCTGGGTGACGGTTGTTGTCTTCCTTCACCCCCTTGTTTCCTCTGTCGTTGGTGTTGCAGTAATTTTTACTCCTTGATGTGACAAGTTCCTAGAGGAGGTGACTATTGGAAGGCCTTATTTTGGCGCATAGTCTAATCAGGGATTTGTTTTATCATGAAGTAGTGGTTCACTTGCAGGAGTGAGGCAGCTGTCACTTGTGTCTCTAGGCAAGACCTACAGAAGAATGGGCAGCAGTGCCCAGTTGGCTTTCTCCTTTTTGTTCATCCAGAACCCCAGCGTAAGGAATAGTGTGCCAACATGTAGGGTCTTCCCTCTTCGACTTAACCTAATCTAGAAACTCCCTGGCAGATGGGCTCAGAGGGTGTCTTCTTGTTGATTTTAGATCCTGCCAGTTTGGATCAGTATTAGCTGCCATGGGTGTTGATCTATTTTTATGATTTACTCACTCTCCGAGATTGGCATTGGAGGTGTGCCTGAGGTTTTCCTTGCTTCTGCAAACCCAATAAAGCCTGAAGAATTACGTTGTATTAAAGATGTGCTTATTTGGATTGGGGGTCCTCAGAACTGTCATTTGCTGTGGCTCCTGCATCAGAAGAAGCCCCTTTTGATTTGGAACTTGTAGTTACCATGACAGGGTGGATGGTTTTAGCCAACACTGTATTTACCTGATGTTACTGAAACACAAAGTGTAAACTGGATGTCGTGGGGACTGTTTATGGAACTGCAGATATAGTTGCTCCTGCCCAGTTTACTGTGTGAGCATCTTTTCTAACTTTAGCCGAGGCTGGCTTGCTCTGAGCTTGCAGCCCCAGCCTCTATCTTCATCCAGCCTGCCTAGCAAAGGTGAATCCTTACTTCACGGACCTTGAAACAAAGAACTTCTTCCTTCAAAGTGTAGGGCCATTTTGTGTCACATCATAGCTGCCTCTTTTCACCTTTTTCTGTCCCAGGTGTGATGTATAAATTGTCTTCTGAGTGGTTGGATACATATGTGTGTTTTTGAATACCTAAGGATGATGTCTGGGGACATGAATGTAGTAGACAATCGGTTTTATTACTAGTGACTGAAGTCTCAAGTCACAGCTTATATGCAATAGTGCTTCATTAGGTGTCTTACCAGGCAGTCATTTGGGAGGTAAACTAGAACCTGAAATTTGCAGAAATTATTTGAAGGGAGGAAAGATGTTTCCTAGAAAGACATTGCATTGCTGTTATTAAAATGAAATACGGGACTGAAGATCCCTCAGCAGTTAAGGGCATTTACTGCGTTTCCAGAGGAACTGGGTTCAGTTGCCAGCAGCTCACAGTGGCTCACAAATGCCTATAACTCCAGTTCCAGGTGATCCAGTGCATTCTTCTGCCCTTTATGAGTATCTGCATACATGTAGTACACATACATACACTCAGGCACACATAAAACATTTAAAAATCTTTAAAATATATTTTATGTTTTCATTTGTGAACACGATGTGTGGAAAGGGGTGCTTTCTTCCAACACAGTGTCAAGTAGCTAAAGTCAGCCCCAGTCCCGCAGAGTGCCTTCGTCTGTGTATAATTTCCATCTGTAATCGTTCCGGTTGTATTCAGTTTTCTAGAAGATGATCCTTTCCCACTATTTATGTGGTAGAGCCCAGCATTGTTGATTGCGGGCTATGGACATTCTTTAGTTAAAGTGTACTTTTCTTGTTGTCAGTAATTTACTGTTAGAACTTCAGGGCATCAAGTAGATGCACACTGGAGCAATTCCTAATTTACCATGTAACTAATCTCAAGAGTTCAGCTATTTAGCACCTGAGAGAACTAGGGGACGTCCCTACTCTATTCTCTGTCTGTAAAAATAGTGTCATATCTCATGTGCATTGTTCAACTCTGGGACTCCATGGGGACTGCTTAAGTTGATATTAGTCGGGGCTTGCTTGGACTTCACTGGCTTCCATAGCATGATCTCAAAGCGCAGAAGCATGGATCTGCCAAGGTAGGTACATACATGACTTAAGGTGGTGGGACTTTTGGGTCTTGAGCTAATAGTTTTGTAGGTCACGAGCCTTGGAGAGAGCATAGTGTGAGGTGTATTTATGCAAAGGTATGTGTTGGAGTGAACTGCCTACAAGGACTTTCTCAGAGCTTTGGCATGTAAGTGGTAAAGTTAAAGTCATTTTTATGATCTGCCTTGTGCAGTTTTCACCCATGCCATTTATTCTAAAAGCGGCAAAATGAGCATTCTCCTAAGAACTGACATGGACTGGGGGCTTGAATGGCTTTAACTAGCCTTACTTGTTACTTCTTATGTTCTTCTAGAACTCGGATGCTCTGTACTCCATAGACCTGGGGAGGGTTGCTATGAGATGTTGTGAAATGTTTCAGGAAGATGAGCCATGTTAGTGGCTCTGTGGAGCCTGAGATCTCCTGCTCTGTGTGTGTGTGTGTGTGTGTGTGTGTGTGTGTGTGTGTGTGTGTGCGCGTGCGCGCGCCCAAGCTTGTTTTAAGAAGTAGGAACTTGTGCATTGTCTTCTAGAACAATCCTTAACTGAAAGAAGTATAAGCTGATTTGGTGATGTGTGAGTGAGATTTGAAATGGTCAAACCATCTTCTGTCAGTAATTGTTTCCAGTGCTTTAGAGCTTTCAGGCAACTTAAAGCTTCCTGCTGGCTGCTCAGAAGGGGCTGTGTTAGACTCAGCTCAGTCTCCTGCTTAGAGAGCCATGGTCAATGTCAGCCGCTAGTGCCCTGTCTGCTTCAGAGTGCTGCCTTACCCATCAACAAAGCTGTCAGAAAGCTATGTCTTCCAGATGCTATAGCTTACATCAGGAGTGTCCTCCAGAGGCCTGCTACTTAAAGGCTTGATAGATCACGAACCTGTGGCATTATTGGAAAATACTGGGCCCTTTAGAATGGGGTGCAGTGGGTGGGGTAGGGGCCATGGTTGGAGGAAACCTTGATCCCTGGGGGCTGTCTTGGAGGGAACTATTAGGATTCTGGCCACCATGAAGTGAGCAGCTAGTTTTACTTCACCAAGTTTCACCATCTCACCACAGGCTCTAGATGCAGTCCTGAAATGTTTATGTCCACCTTGGTCGTCTGCCTTGGGTACTGACAGGCTTCCTCGCCTGAGTTTTCTTGTTCCCGTGTCCTGTCTCTGACTTGACTTTATTCCCTACCAGATCTTTGGCTCAGACTCTCAACTTTGGCTCTGCACTTGCTGCCTTGCAGAGCTCTGGACCAGGGACAGGGGCCTGACTCCTACTTTATTTACCTATGTTTTTATCTGTGTGTTCTAGGAGTTTGCTTTTTCTATCTCTTACTTCAGGCATCTGAAGTAGAGTGTAAGCAGCAGAGCTCAAACTGCCTTAGTCTTCTGGCTGTCTAGTGTATACTCTCCTCTGATCCCAAGATATACAGGTGAACATGAAGAGGTGCGTGCGTGCGTGCGTGCGTGCGTGCGTAGTTCATTAGCAAATGGTTTGTTGTGCTTTTCCTCAGGCTATAATAGAGAATGCTAGTAGCATCTGTAGTTTGATACCTAAAATGATGGGTAGTTTGGGTCCCTCTGTCAGCTGTGCTTCTTCCTATTCAAGATGTTTGGCTCTACAGTGTCTCCTGAAGGCTCAAGTGCCTATTGGGAGTTGTCAAAAGCTTTTAAGAAGTGGGGCCTAATGGGAGGTGTGTAGGTCACTGTGGGGCTTGTCCTTCACAGGAATAATGAGAACCTGTGTTCTCCTGCCTCCTAGCTAGGAGGTGAACTGTTGGCTTTCAGCACGTGCTCCCTGCCACAGCCTGGAGCAAATCACTTGTTTGCTGAAAGTAAGCGTAATTCTGAAAGTGATTTTCTGAGGCATTGCAGGAATGGAAAGCGAGTGATCCATACACACACCTGTGTTGTCTTATTTTATAAATTAGGCATGGTAAGAGAGTAATCAATATTCTCTAGTGAGTGTTATTGCTGTGCACTCCCTTGTTGGCTTATGCATCCTGTCGGAGTGCCCATTTGTGGTTGTACAGTTTCACTTGAAGGAATATTTTATATCTCTATTTGACACGTCTTAATCCTTAATCTCTGGGGCCATTAGGTAAAATACAAGTTCCTTAACTGTGAGCCCTGTGGTAACTGTGATAGGTTTACAGCCCAGATGGCTATCAGGTGACTAATGGTGGGTAGTGTATACGGCTGGGATACCAGGATACGTTGTACAGGGGCTGATGCACACAAGCAGGCTTCTGTTGGATTACATCATGCTGTTCACGGTGGGGCAGAGTTCTCTCTTACTTGTTTTCTACCACTCACCTGTCTACCTCAGGAAAATCTTCAGATTAGCTTGTCACTAGGTTCTACTCATACATGCCTTCTGAGCTTGGTTTGGTTAAATGGATGGATACCTCTCAGTCAGTTCCTTCCTAAGTAGCTTCAGATTGTAGTGGTTATACAGAATAAAGTTTAAAATGTCACAGAATACATTTTTTCGGGGGAGGGTGGTTTTTTGAAACGTTGTTTACTCTCTCTGTAGCTCTGGCTGTCCTGGAACTCACTCTGTAGATCAGGCCAGCTTCAAACTCAAATCTGTCTGCCTGTGCCTCACAAGTGCTGGGATTAAAAATGTATGCCATCACCAACCACCTGGGCTAGAAGGTTTTCTTTTATTTATTTATTTTTTTTTAATTGTATGGGTGTGATGTGTACACTTAGCTGCGTGTGCCGTGGTCTCGGTACATAGGTCAGAGAACAATTAGGTAGAGGCTGTTCTCTTCCTTTAGTGATAGAATTGATGTGAATTTCTTCTACGTCACTTCCACTTTGACATTAGTTCCAGGGTTCAAGCCCAGGTCTGCCAGGCTTATGTGGCAAGCACCTTTACCTACTGGACCACTTTGCTGGCCCCGAAAATATATGTTTTCATGTTGATAGGAGGAAATCAGACGTTAACCTTCAGAGCTGGGTAGCTGTAGGGACACCTAGTAAGTAGGTACTCTCCCATTGTGAGAAGGAAGTCCCCAGAGAGGAAAGAGCACAATGCCAGTGTGGTGGTAGGGAGCAGTTGTTCTAACATTTTTTCAGTCACAGTTGACTAAAGAAGAAGGTGAAACCTTGGGAGCTCATCTTGAGGCTTCTGCAGCTTATTCTGCAGCGGTGGGGTGTGGGTGAACTGAGAAGCTGGTTCCCACTACGAGGGTAAAGTACCCACTTTTAAAGGAAGCATTGGGACAAACAAGCATGTTGTTGTCCTGAAGGTGGCTCAAGTAACCCTTGTGTGTACCCTTTGATAAAACTGTAGCAAAAGATTGGGCTGCATCTCTGTTTTTCTCAGCTCTTGCTCCAGGTGATGGGTGGGAAGAAAGGTAGGGTGGAAATACTCATCCTTTCTGGACATTGGGACTGCTGTCCTCCACTCAGACATGGGAGGTCACATCTGAGTGTGACCCTCATTTACCTGTGCATGACAGCAACCTTCCCTGCCTTACCAGTTATTAGCTCTGCTCTTCAGAGATCTGGGGTCTAGCTGATATGCCCTTTGTGCCTGCTGGTGGCCTTCAAGAGCCATCCCTTCTGTAATGTGTGATGAGCCAAAGTCTCTCCTGCTGTGTAGCTGGAGCTGCTGCACCCACAGTCTCTAGATGCTTCTGCACTATTCTTCGTTCCAAGGATAGCCCAGTGTGACAGCTTCATCCAGAGTAGTGGTTTTCAACCTGTGGGTTGTATATTTAGATACCTTGTGTATTAGATATTTACATTACAATTCATAACAGGAGCAACCTTGCAGTTATGACGTAGCAATGAGATGGTTTTACGGTTGCAGTCACCACAGCAGGAAGAACTGTTACTAGGAAGATTGAGAGCCACTGAGTAGCTCTTTCTAGCACTAGAAGCTCTTTGGTTGGGGAGGGATGTACTTTAAACAGACGTTTATGGTATCTGTCTCTGATCAGGGAGAGGGATGGAGTGAGTGGAGGGAAGACTGTGCTGACTCCTCTCTCTTTTTACTCACGACTGTTTCTTTAGCCTTGTCCCTTTTCATGTTCTCCCATTAAGAAAGGCTCTGTACTGGTTTTTATGAACACCATCAGGTGGACAACACAATCCTTCCATCTGTCTACAGCAGCGTTTTTCAACCTTCCTAATGCTGTGGCCCTTTAATATGGTTCCTCATGTTGTGGTGACCCCAACTGTTTTATTGCTACTTCATAACTAATTTTGCTGCCATTATGGATTGTAATGTAAATATCTGATGTACAGGTTATCTGATATGTGACCCCCAAAGAGGTCACTACCCACAGGTTGAGAACCACTGATCTAAAACAAGCAACTTCCAAACTAAATGCCCACTTTCCTATAGGTTCTTTGTACTCAGCAGAAAACCAGTTTGTGCTCCCACACACAGCACACCATCGCAGGACAGAGTTAGGTTTCAGTAAGACAGGATCTCACATATTCCTGGCTGAATAGAATATAGCTAGGTAGACAAGGAAGACCTACCTCTTTTATTTTAATCCCCAAATCAAATACAATATATTTTGGTCATATGCTTCCCCTCCCTCAGTTTCCAGATCCCCTCACCCCAACAACTGATGGTCAACACCTCCAAATACATAGAGCACATAGAGTCCATATCATGCTGGCCAACTATTCCTGCCCTTCTGACTGTCCTTAGAGTGCGGTTAATATACTCAATGCCATTCCATTAAAGAAAGCTGTCCTTCTACCCCCCTCCCCCCAAACATACATACTATCAATTGCAAATAGCTTCTAGGTTACCGGTGTGACTTGGTACCCACTTCACCTTCTCCAACCTGGGATTTGTCTGGTTGAAAGCTTGCTATGGTGACCTTGAATGTTTGCTTCTCATGCCTCCATCTCCCAAGTGCTGGGATTACAGGTTTGTGCCACCATACCAGGCCTGGGTGCTATTGGGGATCCAACCCAAGAGTTTGTTGCTTCACCACACTACATCCCCAGACCTGTTCAGGTCTTTATTGTCTGTGGACATCACAATGTTTGTGATGAGTAACAAATACATGGGAAAATTGATTTTTCTCCCTAGAGATCTATTTTGGATATATAATAGCAAGGAGCTATTTACACTTTTGATAAGCATCCTGTGTTTGTTAAAGGCGATACTTGAGCCGGGCGGTGCACGCCTTTAATCCCAGCACTTGGGAGGCAGAGGCAGGCGGATTTCTGAGTTCGAGGCCAGCCTGGTCTACAGAGTGAGTTCCAGGACAGCCAGAGCTACACAGAGAAACCCTGTCTCGAAAAACCAAAAAAAAAAAAAAGAAAAAAAAAAAAAAAAAAAAAAAAAGAAAGGCGATACTTGAAAGGCTTAACTGAATTGTGTTTTTGAAATAATGAAATGTTCTCTTTAATGAGACCATGCCTTGTTTTGTTGCCCAGGCTGGCCTTGAACTACTGTTTGCAATGTTTTAGCTTTTCAAGCTACACGTTTCACAGCTTCTAATGAAATCTTTGGGTCTCATTATGTAGTCCTGGTTGGCCTGGAACACACAGAAATCTGCCTCTGCCATAATGAAATCTTTTAATGTGAAGACTAATAACTTAACAGTATTTTAGTTGCTAATGTTCAGCTTAAAGTCATAGCTTCATATTTACATCGGCATCTGTTGAGGTTTTAATACATTGCTGCATAGAGTCCAGGGTAGGTAATGTTCCTCTGTGGCTGTTGTTTCTTTGTTGTGTCTGAGGTGCAATTGTCCTATAAGATGCATACTCATACTTCATGACATGAAATAGCTTGGTCTTCTTGGAGAACATTAGAGACTCAAGAATTTCCTAAATGACATAAGTTGACAGATGACAGGTTTTTTTTTAGTTCTTTAGGAAAAAGATCTTGTGTATGCGTGTGTGTGTGTGTGTATACATACATATGTACATACGTGTATAAGTGCCCAGGGAGGTCAGAAGAGGCTATTGATTCCCTGGAGCTAGAGTTATAGGTGGTTGTGATCCACCAGACATGGGTACTAGGAACTCATCTCAGGACCTCTAGAAGAGTAGGAAGTACTCTTAACTTCAGAGCCATTATTCCATCCCATAATATTTTGTATTTATTGAAGGACATGCATGCCATTGATGCCATTGTGTACCTATGAAGATCAGAATGTGAGACTTGGTTCTCTCCTACTAATTGGTTTCAGGGAACCAAACTCAGGCTGTCATGCTTGTCAGCAAGGTTCTTTGAGAATCCTAATCACTATCTCCATCTTCCTTTTTTGTTCAGTGTGACCATATCTGGGGGTGGGAAGTGTTTAAAGTAAAACACACAAGAGACTTGACTAAAGACAGACATTTTCTAATGCTGTTGTGGAAGCCAAATAAGGCTTGGCCAATTCCCGGTTATTTCACAGACAGCCAGTAGGTTTCTGTATATTGCCAGTATATTCTGTATATGGAAATCTTTTGTGTGGACAAAAAGGAATGACTAATGATGGAGTAGAAAATTAATAAACTTTATACAAGATGAAGGCAGTCTGTAAGGAAAATGCACTCTTGAATTAGCTTTTGAGGAAAGAACAGTTTTTGACTGACTTAAATTTGAGATGTCTAAAAAGATGCTTAAAACATCATTGAGTACAAGAAAACAAATCAGAGATTGGATTTGTTCAGGCAAGTTGATCGAAAATTTTGTCTGAGAAGAATCAACAGGAGCTTTCTTTTAAATAAAAATTAAGCGTAAGCCATGGTTTGACGTGTGTGATGACACTTGATATTTCTATATGTAAATGTGGGGTTTGGGGTGTGTTTGTGTGGGCGAGGCCTGAGGGTGATGACAGTCTTCCTCAGTTGCTCTCCAGGTTACTCACTGAGGCATGGTCTCTCAGTTGAACCAGAACTTGGTAGAGCATCTTGCCAAGTCTTAAGATTCCCTCTCTGGCCCCTGAGGGTTGGGGATTACTGATGAGTCACCATGTCGACCTTAATGGGCTCTGGGGAGTTCAACTCTGTTCCTCACCCTTCTGCTTGTGTGATGCTAACCACCGGAGCCCTTTCTCTAGTAGTTTTTGATTTTTGTGTGTTGATGGTGTTGGGGGGGGGGTATCTGTTTTTGCTTTGTTTTGTTTTTAGACTTTTGTTTCAGCCCTTTGAGCTTTTTTTAAGGAACGGGAGCAACATGTGTTTGGAGACTTACAGAAGATTTGTCCAGGATGAATGTTAAAGTGTCATTTATGAAGCTGGAGTGATGGCTCAGCCATTAAGAGTGCTTGTTCTTTAGAGAATCCAAATGTTCAGTTCATCCATGTGGGGTGGCTCGAAACTGCTTTCAGTTTCAGCCTTGGGGGATCTACTGCTTTCTTCTGGCCTTCACATGCACATGCACACATCAAAATATGTACACACATACACATAAATATTTTAATTTTTAAAGTTTGTGTGTGTGTGTGTGTGTGCCTTTTAACCTGGTTGTGTATGTGGGTGTAGTAGCCAGAAGAGGAAGCCAGAACCATTGGGACGTGAAGTTACACGTATCTGTGAGGCTTCTGAAATGGGTGATGAGAACTGAACCCAGGTTCTCTGTTAGAGCAGCCACTGCTCTTAACCACTGAACCATCTCTACAGCCCATAAAATTAGTCTTTTAAATTTCTTTTCTTAAAAAAAAAAGAGAGACGAGGGATATTGTTGTAGAATGAGTCTATAGGTCATACATTTAGTGTGTAGAAGTTCAGGAGCTTGGGCCATCGAGGAGTTGTGGAGGACACCTGAGTCTGGTGATGTCTCCTCTTAGGAGACTGTTGTAGGGAAGTGCTCTTTGGATTTGCATAGTCATCAGCCTCACTCAAGACACATTTAGTCGCTTTTGTGTATTCCAAGATTCTGTTTCTCACTTATGGAGGGAAGGTTGGGCACTATGGAGGTTATCCAAAAGACCATCTGAGGGTTGCTGTACAAGAGGAGAAAGTTCTGAGAAGGTGTTTTGCTGTCCACAGCCTCTTTGAAATATGATATGTCTGTCTTCAGTCACTGTGTACTGTGTGCCGACACTCACCCAGCATGCAGAATCACGTCTCCTTCTCTTAGTTGTGGTTTGTGGTCAAGGCTCTGTGTATGCCTGTTGAAAGAATGGATTGATGAGAGCTCCTTGTCCACTCTCCTGGGACTGAACACGTAACATGGAGGAGGGGCATTATTCCACATTTCTTTGCATAAATGCAGAAAGAAGAGTGGATGTGTAAAGTAGGTTATGGGCTAAAGGCAGCTACAACTTGAGCTATGTAGACCAGGCTGGGCTCAGAGTCAGGGATCCATTTCCTCTTTGCCTGCTAGAGCTGGGATTAAGGGTGTGGCCCTGGTGAATTGTAGACTTTTCCATGAACTTGTTTGTCATATGTTTTTTGTTTTGGTTTTTTTCCCCCCTTTTTAGGAGAGCCTCACTCTGTAGCCCACCCAGGCTGTCCTGGAACTCGCTATGTAGACCGGGCTGGATTTAAATTCACAGAAATCTGCCTGCCTCTGCTTCTTGTGTTCTAGGATTAAAGCTATGGGCCATATTTTTTCCTTAATTTTATTTGTTTAAGAAATTTTTTCTAGCAGAGTATGGTAGCACACACCTTTAATACCTTTAATCCCATCACATGGAAGGCAGACACATGTGGATCTGTGAGTTCAGGGCCAGCATGGGCCAGTGTGTCTTTGGATGGGGAGAGGATAACAGGTAGGGTTAGAGTAAAAGTGACACAGTTAGGACCTTACAGCTACCCATGCTGAGAACCTTGAATTTTAGTAGCATAACATGGTAAGTCATTGAAGAATCCACTGACAGTAAATTTTATAAGGTTCTGCTGGCTGCTCTGTAGGAGCAAGAAGACCAAGAAGGTAGATGAGGAAGCTGGCAGGCACAACAGTAGAGATGAGGTACCTAGGGAGAATTGGGCAAATACTAATGGGGTTGTGAGTAGTTACTGCAGGACGTGGAGCTGAGCTTGGGTTAGCCCTGGGAGGGAGTAAGAGAAATGGAAGGAAGTTGTTTCTAGTTTTGGGTGAGCAAAATGGATTTGCCACTTATCGAGGTGAGGGCACACTGCTTAGGGAGGAGACAGCTTTATTCTTATTCCCAGGGAAGGCTGATGATGGTTGGGGAATAGGAGGAGCTGGCTTTTGGGTGTCAAGTTTGAGGAACCTATGTCCAGAGGACAGTGAGCCACCCTGGAGAGATTAAGACAGGTGGTGACTTGGAGTTGTCTGTGTATAGACTTGGCTAAAGCCTTGAACACGTCCAGCCACACAGAGTAAGGTCAAATGTAGAGGAGACTTGAAGACTGGATATTCTGGCCACACTTACTGAAGAGCTCAGGAGAGATGACCATAAACACAAAAGAGGCTGAGAAGCAAGAGAGGCAATTCTTAGGCTGCATCTTTCTTTCTGAGCTCTCTCTATGATCACTAGTCTGAACTCTTGATAGTTTTGTACAGTCTTATTCCTAGAAACTGGAATTTTGTGGCTCTTGTTAATGGAAGAGCAGTTGGCTGTTAACCAACCAGCATGTTGAAAGGATGTTTGGGTTTGATGTTATGTCTAGCTCACCTTTAAAATTACCGTGTCACTTGGAAAATCTGTAAATCCTTCTCTCTCCCCGCCTCTGTGTGCCTGTGTGTATGTGTTTGTGTGTGTGTGTGTATGTATGTATGTATGTATGTATGTGTATGTATATATATGAGGAGCTGGCTTTTGTATATATTTACATATATAGATAAATATAGATATGCACATATGTGTATGTATGCATATCTCTTTACATATAATGTATGTGTGTGTGTAGACTGTCTTAAAGCTAAGACATACCTTTTTTTGTTAATGAACGCTTTCCTCTTCTATTGGCAACATTGAATGTAAGTTGTAGCAAGCATCTCAGCTTTGTTTCTAGTTCTGAAAGGGACTGGTTCTGTCATACTAAGGGCAGCATAGTGAGATCACATGTCAAAGCAAAAGAGATGGGTAGGAAAGGATGCGTGCTTGCCTGCATTTTGTTTAGAACTGCAAGCAACATACAGCCATAATTAACAAACAAACATAAACCTTAAATATAAGAAATTACCCTCACTTCTTTAAAACAAATTTAAGAGACTGGTGACACTGGTGAAGGAAAAACAATTTTAGTATTTGATTCTGCAGGAAAGAACACTGGTCTAGATTTAAAAATGGCTGGTGTACTGGTTTGATGCCAGACAGTATTTTTCCTACAAGATTTGTTTATTTTTATGTGTATGCCCTCAGGCTTCAGAAGAGGGCATTGGATACCTTGGAACTGGTGGTTACAGATAGTTATGAGCCACCATGTGGGGTCAGGGAGTAGAGCCCAGGTCCTCTGCAGAAGCAACTTAACCCCTGAGCCACCTCGGTAAGTGCCAGACTGCAGTTCTAAATTTCCAGTCATGAGAAATTTCTGCCCTCTCATTGGCTGATACCCTAGAGAGTTACAGCCTCACCCTCTTTTAGTGTAGCCGGGTCTCCACATCCCCAGTCCTGTTGGGTCAGGATGCAGAGCCTTATCTTATGAATTCCTGGGACTTGAGATGCCTGATCGTGGGCTCAGACTGCTGGCTGCTTTCCAGCTCTCAGAATTCCAGGACAAGCCATTGTCAGCTGGGGAAGAGAGGGGCCCAGTGCCTCCTGCTTATCTGTGATTCCATGCTGAGCCCTGCACACTTCCTACTGGAAACGAACCATAATTTATTTCTTATGAATGCAGCATCATTTCTGAATTTCATGGTTTTTATCAATGTTGAAATGGTTCTTGTTTTGTTGTTGTTGTTGCTACTGTTGCTGTTTTCTTTGGGGAATTTTTAAAGAGTACTGGGGACTGACCCAGAGTCCTGTGTGCGTGGAAGATGAGTACCCTACACTGGTGCTCAGTAGTACTGAGTGGTACTACCTCCTCCGCTTTCTTCTAAGACATATTTTGATACAGACTTGCTTTGGAAGATAAGATTGTATGTCTGGCCCTGTGGTCGTCCTTTGTTTCTTTCCATTCTGCTGGCTTACTCAAGGACCATCAGGTCATTAGGTCGTTAGGTGACACCTTTTGGCATCTGTGTGTATGCCAACCTAACCTGCCTCACTATCTGCATGCAGCATCTCTCATAGTCACCCAGAGTTTTGTATTCTCATCAATGTAACAGTTGGGTGTGTATTTAGTAGGCGTTCTCTGTTTTTCCTTCCTAGAAGGGATGGCCAGGAGACTTGTGCACTGCTCTCCTCCGTTACCTTCTCCAGCTTCTGCCTGATTAGGTGAATATTTCTGTTAAACCTTTCTGGAGCTTTTGGTGCTGAGACAGGGACTCTGGCCTGGCTGCCTTAGATTAGCTATGCAGCTGAGGATTACCTTGCCCTGATCCTCCTGCCTCCAGGAGTCCTGAGTGTGCACCACCAAGCTCAGTGTTACATCTTTGCTGGTTTTTAAAGATACTCTTAGTTTGTTACTTTTTGCTGAATCAGATTAATTTTTCCAATGTTACATTTGAGCTTTATTTTGTTCTTCTTCCTTGTATTGAACAACATCTTTTTCTTTTGTGCGATACAATTCAAATAACAGAATTGTTCCTTTTAAAGTATGCAGGTGACTAATTTTGTCATATTTCACAAAGCTTTATCACCATCACTCTAATACCAGGACACTGTCACTCTCTGAGGGAACCCTGTATTCCATCCTTCCCCTCAACCTTGGCAGCCACTAACTAGCCTGGATTTGTCTGTCCTGGATATTCGGATAAAGAGAACCATGACGTACGTACCTGGGCTTTTATCTCCAGCATCTTTCATTTAGTATAATGTCTTCAAGGTTCAGCCATGTTTTGGAATGCTTCAGTGCTGTATCTTTATTATTTAATGCTTTATTTTTTTTGGATGTCTGTCTTATACTCTGTTTATCAGTTCATCAGTTGTTGTATATATGAGTTGTTTGTATTATTGTTTATTGTAAGCAGTGCTATTTTGAATATTCAGGGTAGATTTTTGTGAACATATGAGTTTATACTTAGGGTCTGATTATTTTAGAGAGGATTAGAGGTAGTGGATTATTGCTGTTGCATGTCCACTGACAATACTGTGAACAATACTAGTGACTGTTTAGCTGGATATAAATTTATGGGTTTACATAACCATGGGGATGGTCCCAGCTCCTAAATAAGGACATGGAGACATTGTATTTATTAATAAGCTTTGGACACTAGCTAGGCCGGTTCTCCACTGTTCTAACCTGATAATACTGGCCTGGCCTATATGCTGCCATGTGGCCTGTTATTTGTTCCTTCTAGTCTTCTCCTGGCACTTGCTTCTTCATCCATGTCCAGCTGATGACCTCCCTTTGCCTTTGGTCCCCCCCCCCCCAGACTCTCTTTCAGCCTGGAAGACCCCCCCCCCAACTTTGCAGCACAGCTATTGGCTGTTCAGCTTTTTATTTGACCAATCAGAAGGTGGTAGAAATACAAATTACTAAGACAAGCTATGTTTCATAATAATGACAATACTGAAGTTTAGTCTGCACTCAGCTCTCAGCTGGTACAGAAATGAGCACTTGAATAATACAAGGACAAACTTTACACAGTGCACAAAAAGATTATCCCTGCACTTCACAGCTTTTGTTAGTCTTAGAGCCAGAGACGACTTCTGCTTTTCTAGCTTCTTCTCACTGGAGGTTTTGTCAGGTTTATTTCTTGGAGTCTGTAATTGTGTCATTTTATTGCAGCCGTTCTAAGTAGATAAGATCCTTTAATCTGAATGTACATGATCTGGGGAGGTTTGTTCCCTGTAGTACATGTTGATGCTTTGAGGGGTTATATAGGTTCCTAATGTCCTTCCCTTGATCCCTAGCAGAGTGAACATTGGCTTCATGAAAGGCAGACTTCTCTCCCTGATTCTGTTCTGAAATTGGTCGTATTCCCATTGGTTTCGATTCTCCTGCACATGCTTATTAGAACTCATTAGTGAAACCAGAGAATTTCTTTGTGATTAGTTTTTAGATTGTGGATCTCTCTGTTTTAAAATACATAAGGCTATGCAGACTTTATTCTTTGAGTCAACTTTGGAGTTGTGTTTTTAAAAGAATTTACTTCATATAAAGTAATAATTTGTCTGTTCAGATAGTCTCCTTGTATTTCCTGGGCTAGTCTTGAACCACTGGACTCAGGCTCTCCTATTTACTTAATTGTGCTTTCTTCAGACTTGGCTTAATTTTAGATACTGGAGACTTTTTTTTTTTCTAGATTTTATTTTTATTCCATTGAAGCCAAAAAATGTTTTGTGAAAGTTGGTCTATTCATACTTGTTTTTGTGAACTTGATAATGGTCTCTTTTGTGACTTTTCTATGTATTTGGAAAGATGGTAGATTTCTCCTTCTTGGTTGACTTTCTCCTAGGTACCTGCTGATTTGAGCTCGTTGCTGTTGTTTAGATTCCCGTGTTGTCTTTTGTCCATCTTTATTTTTGTGCAGTATTAGGGTCTCCAACATTAGCTTCTCCCTTTGTTTCTGTTTCACATATTTTGAAGCTGCCATTAGATGAATATTTTTTAACATTCATATATCATCCTAGACTGACTTTTAAAAATCTCTGTAGACTCTAGTAAAACCCTTTGGATTTAGTTGGGTATGGTGGTGCATGCCCTTAATCCCAGTACTCGGGAGGCAGAGGCAGGAAAAACTCTGTGAGTTCAAGGCCAGTCTGTTCTACAAAGTGAACAGTCAGGACAGTCAGGACTGTTGCACAGAGAAACCCTGTCTCAAAAAGCTAACCAACCAACCTTTGAAGTTGATTTCATTTTGCAGTAGCCTTGGTGTTTCTTTATCCATCTGGGTTGTTTTAGTTTGCTTCATATTTGTATTTAAAGTACCTCTCTAGAAAACAGATTATAGAGGGCTTTTTTTTTTTTTTTTTTTTTTGTGGGGGTGGTGTTTTGCCTTTTAAAAGGTTCGATCTGTTTCTTTTGATCAGAATCTGTACCATTTACATTTATTTTTATTTGTAGTTATATGTATGTTATAGGGAGGTAATGGGAGAGGTGAGGTTAATGTGAAACTAGCTGGCAACTGTCAGATGGCCTTGGAGCTGGAATTTAACGGGTAGTTGTGAGCTGCCTGATGTGTGTACTGGGAATTGCAGTGCATGCTCTGTGTGGTTGAGCCATCTCTCCAGCTTCTCATTAACATTTAAACTGTTTTACTCTTTGTCCACCCTACCCCCCTTTTACTGCTTGCATGCCTGACAAGTTTTCTGTTCACCTAGTCACATTTCCCAGCCTACTATTTATACGTAAAATCATTATTAATATGGTTATATTTAGATCTTTGATGTTTTTCTTTTTCAGGGGGAGGAATTTTTTGCTTTTCTATATTAATTTTTAATTATCCCATCAGTTCTTTTGTTTTCTAGCTATATTTCTTTGGTTTTTTTTGGGGGGGGGAAATAGAATAATTGATTCAAGGATTACAGTATTAGCTTTATCATAATTTACTTATCATGGGTATCAAACCTGGGGGAAACAGTTTTTACTGTGGTAAAATTTTTCATTTTCTTCTAACCTCCAGTGGTCATGTGCTAGAATCTTCATGTATTCTGTACCTCCCTTGGTATAATTGTAGATTTTGCTTCTAACTATTCTTTTAAAGAAACGAAGATAGAAATTGCTTATTAACATATCCTCATTAATACTGTTCCTGACTCTATTTCTTGCACATCCAAGGTGCCATCCTGTGTGATTTCCTTTTAGACTGTGGGACCTAGCACTTTCTATAGCTGGAGTTTGGATGTCCCCTGGGTTTGCCTTTTTTTTTTTTTTTTTTTTTAAAGGGATGGGTTTACTAGAGTTATTAGAATTCTTTGCTGGAAGGCTGGCTCTTTATTTTCCTCTTTAATCTTTTGACTATGGCACTTGTGTCTTAATGGGCCCGTAGTTTCTGGGGAGGGCCTGTCCTTTGTTGTTGCTGCCTTTGCTTTCCTGCTCACAGAATGCATTTCTCTGGCTCCCTTCAAGGTGGTCTTTACCTGACTCAGTGCTCTGTTAAGCTTCCTCTGGGGGTTTTGTGCTTGTTTGGAGTTCCCTGAGCAGTTGTGGGTATTACACTTCTAAGCCTTTTTCCTTCCTTGTACACTCCCACGGTCTCCCCACTAGCATTCCGCTCGTTTCCTCTTGTCACCAAGTCTTTGAATTCTCATGTCACAATTCATCTCTTTCTGTTTTTTGTTTATTTTGTTATTTTATGCTTTTTATTTGGTTCAGTTTACTTGCTTGTTGGTTTGTTTTACTTTTCTTTCAGATGATGAAAGAAAGCAAGCATACTTCCTTAACAGGTGTAGTTTTAATAAATACTTTGTGCAGGGCTGAGGAGATGGCTCAGTAAGTAAATAGATCATTTTGCTTTAGAAGTGTGAGGACCCTCGTTTGTATTCCCTGAGCCCACATAAAAGGCCTAGTGGTGAACCGAGTGTAGGCATGAGCCTTTCTGGCAGTAGCACTTGCTAGGCAGACACAGCCTAGCCACAGAGAGACACAGAGAGACCCTGTCGCAGAAACAAGCTGCTGGTGTCTGGCTACTCCCCAGCATTGGTGGAACATGAGGAATAGGCAGGTAGATTCCTTAGAAGCTCCCAGGCCCTCCAGCTCAGCCTACTTGGAGAAATTCCAGGCCAACAAGAAACCCTGCAACGACGTGGAAGGTACCTGAAGGCACACCTGAAGTTCTCTGGCCACCCTCAGATTTAATTAATTAAAAAAATACTTTGTTTAGCTCTAGAATTTTGATTTTCCTAGTATCGGTTTTGAGACTTCTTTCTGTTCACTCATTGACAGCTTGTTTTTTATAAGTTTTTTGAGCATTATTTAAAAATTTGTTTATTTCAAATATTTCATTTATTAGGAATCACTTGGCATCGGATTTTACAGTTTTTGTTTATGTATTGGGTTTTACCTTGCTGTTTTTCTTTTCTTCTCTTGAAATTTGTGTATGTGCCGTAGAGACTCAGGTCTTTCAAGTTCTTACGAGGTGTACTGGTTGGTTTTGTGTCAACTTGACACAAGCTGGAGTTTCATAGAGAAAGGAGCTTCAGTTGAGGAAATGCCTCCATGAGATCCAGCTGTAAGGCATTTTCTCAATTAGTGATCAAAGGGGGAGGACCCCTTGTGGGTGGTGCCATCCCTGGGCTGGTAGTCTTGGTTCTATAAGAAAGCAGGCTGAGCAAGCCAGGGGAAGCAAGCCAGTAAGTAACATCCCTCCATGGCCTCTGCATCAGCTCCTGCTTCCTGACCTGCTTAAGTTCCAGTCCTGACTTTTTTTGGTGATAAACAGCAATGTGGAAATGTAAGCTGAATAAACCCTTTCCTCCCCAACTTGCTTCTTGGTTATGATGTTTGTGCAGGAATAGAAACCCTGACTAAGACACGAGGGTTACTGGATTTTTATTGTAGCAGACAGTGGAGTTTTACATGGAGGCCAAAGACTATTCCCTCTATACTTTGAAGCTGCTTATTCCCGGTTGTTGTGGTCTCATGCTTAGCCAGTCCACTCTGCTGGGCTTCGTGTGTCTGAAGGCTGGATGTGACCTGAAATAGACTCTCCTGCTTTGCGTGCTGTGAGTTTTGCACACCCCACACTGGAAGCTTCTGCTGCCTGAGCCATGCTTGCTTGGGAAAGCAGATTTTTGGACTTGGCTCTGTTGGGCTTACATTTCCTGGGCTCAGCTTCCTTCTCGCCATACTGCTTGTGGTCTGCTGGTGCAGAGGCTGAGGTGGAGCACTTTGTGCGTCTTCCTTGTTCTCCTGTGACCTGCATCACCTCCAACTCAGAGTTCTGGTATGTGCAACCAGTTATCCCAGTGGTTCTCAACCTCTGTGTTGTGACCCCCTAGGGTTGTCAAATGGCCCTTTCATTGGGTCACCAAAGACCATCGGAAAGCACAGATATTTACATTATGATTCATGACGGTAGCAAAATTACAGTTATGAAGTAGCAACAAAAATAATTTTCTGGTTGGGGGGGGTCACTGCAACATGAGCAACTGTTACGGTTGAGGACCACTGTACCAACAGAAAGACTAGCTCTTACTCCACAGGTTCACAATGGGGATAGGGTAGAACCTTAAGCCAGAAAATACAAACTCACCATCCTACCTATTCTGGCTTTATTTTGTGTAGTCATTGGATTTCTCTTTTTAGTTAGTTTTCACACATGATATCTGCTGGTGCCAGAGTAGCCTCTTCAGTATTCTGCTGTGAGGAAAAGTGTATTGTTCAGTTTCCCTGTAAATAGCAGGGTAGTTTGTTTCATGAACATGGCCTCCCGCTGAGCTGTCATTGCCTTTGTGGTCATTATTCTGTTCACGTTTAAATCGAGATGATTTTGTGTTAGACTCTTTCTTCTCAGACTCATTTGAAATTTCATCTTCTTGCGTTTCTCCAGGGGAGGGGTGGGTCATTGAGGGTTTCTGAAGCCACAGCTCTAGAGTGCCCTCTCCTGTCCTCAGCAGCCACTTGAAAAGGTACCCTGGTGTTGTAGACCCCAGGGTCTGTCTGTCATTCTCCCCCTCCCCTTTATTTGGGAGGTTCCTTCCATTTCCCTGCTCCCATTCTTTCTGCCTTGGCTGCTTGCTGTCCCCAGCAGTGTTTCAGTAGTGGCAGATTCTCCAGGAGCCCATAAGCCTTAGGCCACTGCAGCCAGACTACCTGCAAGAGTCCCCTGTACAGTCTCACCTACTGGTGGGTGTCACTATGCAGACACCCATAGAGGTCTCGACTGCTGTGCTGATGTTGGCTCCGTCTGCTGTGCATCTGCTGGGGTACTTCTGTCCCTTCTGCACAGGTCCGATGCAGTGTGCCTTAGCTTTTGCTAGTTTTACCCTGCCTCTGGAGCGCTCTGTAGCTTGTTGGTTACAGTTGGCTGATGTCTGAGGATTTTTACTTTCGTTAGGGAGAGCCAGGAGATGAAAGCTGCCTTCGTTCTCACCCATCCTTTGTCTTCTGGAGGTGAACAGGTTGGATCCTGCTTTGAAGGTTGGAATGAAGGCAAGATCTGCCATATAACCAAGACTGAGAAGTAGTTTTGTTTCATGTCCATTCCCCATTTGCCTTTTGACCTGGGGCCTTTCCTGCCTGAAGGAACTTTGATCTGACCTCCCATCTCACCACACAGTCCTGTGTCCCCAACTCTACATCATAGGCACCAATGGCTTTTTGCTGCCTTGAACTTTAAAAACTTTTTCATCTTTATATTTCTGAAAACACCCCTTCTTACCAGTTGAGAATGATGGTTGTCTTGCAGTATTTAAAACGTTTTCTTTATTTTCCTCCCTTTTTTTGTTTTTAGTTTTTTGGGTTTTTGTTTGTTTGTTTGTTTTTTGAGAGGAATTATGTAATCCTAGCTGTCTAGGAATTCACAATGGACCAGGCTGGCCTCAAACATCTTAACTGCCTATGCCACCTGAGTGCTGGGACTAAAGGTGTGCTCCACTGCAGCCACCACCACCACCCAGCTTAAGCTGGCTTTCTTTTTTCTTCTTTCTTTCCTTCCTTCCTTTCTTTTCTTTTCTTTTCTTTTCTTTTTCCTTCTTCCTTCCTTCAAAGGTCTATATTGATTATGTATAAAATATTCTGCCTGCACATATGCCTGCAATCCAGAAGAGGGCATCAGATCCCATTACAGATGGTTGTGAGGCACAGTGTGGTTGCTGGAATTGAACTCAAGACCTCTGGAAGAGCAGTCAGTGCTCTCAACCACTGAGCCATCTCTCCAGCCCTTAAGAGGCTTTCTTGTTTGTTTGTTTAAGAAGAGTCTTACTGTGTAACCCTAGCTGGCCTAGAACTTACTATAATCAAACTATAAACCAAACTGGCCTCAAACTCAGTGAAATCCACTTGTCTCTGCCTCCTGAGTACTGGATTTAAAGGCATGTGCCACCACACCTGGCTTTAGAAGATATTTTATTCAACTGTGAGTGTATTGTTCTAGGAAGAATGTCTTACTTACCATGTCGGAGAAAATGAAAACTTTAGGAAGTTGTTCCTCCCACCCTATTTCATGCCTTCTCTCGTTTGGCTCAGTCATGCCCTCTGCTGGTTTAAACCTTGATTTTGAAGTGCCTTGTGCTCTGTGTATATCCTTCACCCGCTCCTTAGGACACCAGTGCTAAGCCATGCGTTTTGCTAGAATTGGGCTTCTAAGTCACTTGTGTGTAGACAGTAGACTGTGGGTAGAGAAAAGGTGCAACACCTGTGTTACTAGATGTCCAAAGGTCAGGTTCTGCCCACACTGCAGACTGGAGGGAGATCACAGAGGAAAGGCCTCAGCTTACTGACCACCCTCCAGCTCTGCACAGCTGAGGGTGCTGAGATGGAGAGAAAGAATGGGATGACCAGACATGACCAAACACAAGAACTAACCTCGCACACCCTAGTGAGGCAGGTGCTCATCACTCCTTCTAGGGCTGAAGAGGGTCTACATCTGTGTAAAAACATTTCAGAGCACGCTCAACCCCACTTGTTCCACTCTCTGTGACACTGGTCCTTTCTTCTCTTGTCCCAAGTGCTAAAACCAATAAAGTAACCTTTCCTGGGTTTCTAGACAGACACAGTTTTTTACACTTGATTATTATACAAACTGATGATTATAGTGTATGAGTGTGTGTGTGTGTGTGTGTGTGTGTGTGAGAGAGAGAGAGAGAGAGAGAGAGAGAGAGAGAGAGAGAGCATGTGTGTGTGTATCCATGTGTCTGTGTCTGTCCCTGTTTAGTCTACCCCATGACTGGTGATAGATGTTCGAAGCTATTTGAGAAAATGTCCTTCAGTGGTAGATAATCTGTTAAATATGTGTAAGCTCATGGCTTAAATGACAACACAAAATTGGCTAATTGTTTAGAACCACTGATCCATTTAACACTGGTGTCTGTCCCATTTCTATATGTCTGTTTATGTGTCCAAGGTTATATTTGTTTCAAGTATGGAAAAATATAGAGCCAATAGTTAGCAATAAATTTTGTTACATAAAGGTTTAAGTCAAAAATCAAATTTCTCTCCCAAAAGAGAACTAAACATTATGTCTTAATAATAATACTATATTTGAACTGCTATAGTCTTAAGCACATTAAAAATGTGCTAACCAGTAATTAGTTTTTCCCTGCTAAACATAAAAATGCTTTATTTTTAGAAACTTAAAAAACAAACGTAACTAATATTAATCTTTTAAATATGATTTTACTATATTACACTTTATCTTGTGTGCATGTGTGCACTGAGGCAGGAGAATCACATATAACGTCAGTTTAGGCTACATGGCAGGAGACAGGCTGAGAGCCATGTGCTATCTAGAGCAGTGGTCCTCAACCTGTGGGTTGTGACCCTTGGTGGGGGATTGAATGGCCCTTTCATAAGGGTCACCTAAGACCACCAGGAACACAGGTATTTACATTGTGATTCATAGCAGTAACAAAATTACAGTTACGAAGCTGCTGCTTGAGAGGCAGGGCCTATGTGAGGGACAGCCCGAGGGAAGAAGGCTCCCACGGAATCCACTGTGCATTGAACACCCTTCTGCAGAAGGCACATCCCTGCTGCTCCAGCCTGCATTGTGTGTTGCATCCCTAGCAAGCCCCTGTGGAAGGCCATTTCTTTCTAAAAATATAGTAGACCTAAAGTTAGGAACAGTCTACAAAATAAGTGGAAAACAGCTTTCAAAAATACATGCAGAGGTCATGATAAAAAAGACAGGAATTGCCCCAGATAGAGAGCGAAAAGAAATGAAAGGAACACAGGGCAGATCCTGGAACAGCAAGGCACATTAAAGGGGAAATGGTGATATTTGAGTAAAATCTACATAATGTACTCAGTGAAAATTCAGGTTTGGGTGACTGCTATGACCATGGGCAATGTTAAAATTCAGAAAGTTGGGTGGTGACTCGGTATTTGAGAATGCTACCATTTTTGCAACTTTTTTGTCAAGACCGCTGGGAAAGGATATTTGTGAGTGTATCTTTGAAATTGTCCCAGAAAGAGATTAGCAGTAGAGTGAGTAGGCACTGGGCAAGATCATTTCACAGCTGTGAGCAGCATTGTCTGAGGGTCCATTAGGACAGAAGAGCAGAACAGGGTGAATTCTTGCTCCCTGAATAAGTGGGAATCCCAGAGCCACCAGCATTAGAGTCTTGGCCTCGCTAAGGTGTCACACGATGTTTCTCCTTAAACTTCGGGTAGTAACTTTAGTGCTCCATTGGCAAATTTTGCCTGTAATTATCATTTCTGTTGTTTATCTATTCTCTTTGTTCTTCTACATTTGTTAGATGGAGTTCTGACTCTTCCCTGTATGTGCTAGTCCATCTATCCATCATCCATCCATCCATCCATCTTCCTACCCATCCATGTGTGTATATAAATGTAAATTGATTTAATTATTTGTGTTACAACCTAGTATTTTTCTATTATTCCGTTCCAGTTTTGGTCACTGCCCCCTCCAGTTTGGTTCCTGTTTGCCTCTTCACCCACCCAACCCCGCCCCCACCTCTATTTTCAGCCCCTCAGGAATGCTCAGGGCTCATCTTGGATTTTGTTCTGAAGCCCTGCTCTAGAGCTAACAATTTTCTGAAGATCCCTGTTCCCTTTTATTGGAGAATGATACGTAGAACCCCAGTTCAGGGAGCAGGGAGTGCTGGATGCTACTGAGGTGTTATTGCTTCTTAGCCACCCACAGGACAGAACTGTGAGTGTATGTATACATGGGCAGGTGGGCGGGCAGGTGCTGGTGCTCATGCACGCAGCCATTTTGATTGGGTCCTTCCCATATGCACTCCACAACCGAGCCCAGCAGTGTTCATTTTAACTTTCCTTAACTTGGTTGGATGTCTTTCTGTCAGTGAAGCGCCAGCCCCCACCCCCACCCCCTTAGCTATACTGCGTTTTCTCATTTGTCCAGTTCTTGTTGGAGTTTGTCCACTCATATTCTTATGAGGAACAAACCTTATTAACTAGATCAAGTTTTAATGAATGATAGCCCATGGACCAAATCCACGCTGCTTCCCAGTGTTATAGACAGTCTTTTGGAATAGAGCCTGCCCATCTGTTTGTGTTTGTCTATGGCTGCTTTTAGTACAATGATCAAGTCAATTCTTTCAGAGAATGGATGGTCTTTAAAACTGAAAATATTTGCTCTCTCACAGAGTGAGCTTGCTAACTGTTGAATTCTTCTGAGAATACACTTTTATATGAAATTCTGTCGTTAGCTTTACTGAGTGAAGATGTTTTCCAGTTTATTCCTCTTCTGTTTTTTCAATGTGGGGATTTTACTCATTTGGACAATTGGGCACACTCCCTAGTCCTTGTATTTGCATTGTAGGGCTTCCCACAGTTGATTGAAATGAAGTGGTGGAACCATATAAAAAGGCAAACCAGATTCAGTGCCCCCCCCCCCCCCGTCCCGCCCTTTCCTCTTGTCATTCTGACAAGGTCTCCACTTTGTCCACCTATTCCTCTCATCCCCTGTGGGTGACGTCTTGTATGTCTTGACCAGATCAGCAAATACATGTGTATGAATCTGGTTGGTATTGCTCTAGTGAGCAGCCGATCATAGACTGTATCCTTTTGTGAGTTGCTCTTGTCAAGTCTGTCTTGAAGTTCCTCACTTCTTGGTGATACAGAACGCTGCGGTTATTCAGTTTCCCTCCTAGATACAGCATTTAGAAAGTCTGTCATGTTCTTCCATGGTTACAAACAGTGCTGGAGTGAAAAACCATGTGTGAGTGTGCAGTCTTACACTGTTGGAGGCATGTGTCCAAGATTTGTTCCTAAGTGAAGCCACTGGGAGAAAATATAAATGCAAGTGTAAATTGTATGTTGTCAGATTTGTCTCCAGAGGAGTGGGCTGCTGGAGTTCAGGTTGTCACCGGTGTCATGGGCCTGTTTCCATAGTCTTAGAAACACCTCACCTCAGTTTTTCTTATCATTTTCTAAGTGTTTTCTTTTGGGTATTTTATACTTTTTGTTATTACTTCTTTTGGATATGAATTGCTTGCTTCACATTTTATATTTTTTCCATTTATTACCAGCTCTTAACATCCTTCACCTTTTAAGAGTTCTTTGTATGGTCAGAATCATCTTGATGATTTTTCTTACACATAATTTCCCCATGATGACTTTTTTAAAAATGTGTTTTTTGAGATAGGGTCTCATGTGGCCAGGGTTGGCTTTTAGCTCACCAGGCAGCAGCAGCAGTTTACCTGGTCTCCTGAATGCAGTAGTCACAGGTTACTCCTGATTCCTCCTGGGGACTCTGAATTTGATTATGATATGGGTTAGTTTTGCCCTCCTGCCGCCGCCTCTTGCCTCCATGAGAGTGACCCAAGCCATGTTTCTGTAACTGTATTACACGCTCTTCCTCCTGTGTGCATGATGCCTTCCATCCCCCAGTGAGCAGGACTCAGCTCTAAGGGCAGTTCCCAAATGATTTCCCAACTAGAAAAAAGTAAATGGCTCTAATTAACTCTTGGAAGGTGCTACTTTTAAGTCATTTGATATGCATGTGCTATGCAATGACTGCCTGTGATCATACGGCCTGTACCACATGATAACGAGTTTTAGATTTAGTCACTTCCCGTGTCTGTATGTAGTGATGAACTATTTGGACCTGAGACTTGGATTTTATGAGTTCATTCTACCCAGTATATAATAAAGCCTATAAATTCCAGTGATAACTTGAGTGATATCCTGCCTAGTTCGTGTGGGCTGTAATAATAATATGACATCAGCTGAGTGGCTTATAAAAGCAGAAAGTTATTGCTTCATAGAACTAGGGGCTAGAATTCTAGGTTCTGGGTACCTTCTCTTATTCATAGATGATGCCCTTTTACTGTGTTCTCAGATGTAGAGGGGCTAGGCAATTCTCAGGGGTCTCCATAATGATGACAGGAAGTCTTTCACAGGGCTGGAACTTCCTGGCCTAATTACTTTTTAAAAGCCCCACCTTTAATGCTATCATATTGGGGATTAAGTTTCATTGTGGTATTTTAGTAGGCAACTTTCTCACCACAGTAAATGGCCATTCATGTCCATTCAGTTGCTGCTGGAGGCTCTCTTTGTACCTAGTGATTTGAAAGGGGAGCAAGTGCTTACCATCTATGGCTGCTCACCACAGCTAGTAATGATTCAGGTTTAGGTGCCCTAACTCAAGGGCCATTTCTGGAAGTTCATGAGCCCTTAAGGATTTCTTGTAGGAGTAATTAGAGTATGAGTAGGATTAAACAGGCTGTGCAGAAACATTTCCGTGTTAGGTTATGTAGTATATTGCTTTTTTTCCTTGCTATGATCAGCTTATTATGATCAGATACATGACAAGCAAGGGTTTATTTTGACTCGCATTTCAGAGGGCAGAAAGCATAGAGTCCATGGTGGAGAAAGCATGGTGGAAGGACTCTGGAAGTAGAGCTGTGTGCTGGTGTTCATCTTATATACATTCTTCTCATTCCTTCGGATCCATTCTATTTTGTTAATATGTGTGTGGGGTGTCTGTATGTTTATGTGTGCACATGCATGCAGATACTCACAGCGGCCAGAAGAGGGCGTCATGTCTGCAGTTGGAGTTACATTTATGAGCCACCTGATTTGCCTGTTAGGAACTGAGCTCCTTGGGAAGAACAGCAAGGTCTCTTAAATCACTGACTGAGCTGTTCCTGCAGCCCCTGCTTTCTCCTTTTATTTAGCCCTTGACCCCAGCCCTGTGGACGGTGCCACCCACATTCAGGGTGGGTCCTTCCTCTTCAGTTAAGCCATTCTGGAAACCCTCTCATTGATATAGTCTGAGCTGTGTTTCCATGGTGTTTTCTAAGTCCCATCAAATGACAATCAAGATGAACTGTTACGCATTCTACTATGGCAAGAATAATAGGTAAAGCAGGAGCAAAAACTTGGGGGAAACAATTAACAATTGCTTTGAATGAAGACAGCATTTGACTTATTGACCTGCAGTAGTTGTGGTTTGTTACCATAAACATGGATTGATTCTTTTTTCCACTGTTCTTTTCTGGTCCCGTGGCTGATTCTTGATTGAGGAGCAGTGCTGGCCAGCATTCATTGACCTGACCCTCTTTGTACTTTTATTATGATAATCTTAGATTTTAGTAACTAAATTCTCAAGTTTTCTGGGTTTTAAAAGACTGGCTTTTAATTATACAAGCACTCAATTACATTATTCTTGGAAAATGAAATGTAAATAAGCCTGACTCCTCTTTTGGCTCTTGCCTGTGACCTCACGTTCCTTCCAGACAGTTCCCCACTTGAGTCACCGTTGGTCTGTAGAATTGTCAAGCAAACTTCCTGTAGAGTATCATTTCCCACTGTAGTTTGATTGCCACTCAATTTTGTTTCATCTAATTTATTAAGTTCAGTGTTTGTTTCAGTTTTGCAATAAACAGTTCCTTCAGAAATCATTTCATTGTCACTAGAGCATGTGTGCTGTGCGGGATGATCCGTGGAGGTGACAAGACGCTGTGCAGTCCCGGGTGTCCCCCAGACCTACTGAATTGAATGTGTGTGTTTGGAAGACACACTGTTTTACATAGAAAGTGCTCCGTTGGTCAAGAACAAGGACCTGTGCTCCATCCCGAGAACCCATATTGAGAGGCGGGGGAAGGAAAGTAGGACATGGTACATGCCTGTAATTCCGTTGCTGGTGGTCTCTGGGGTTCAGCAACAGACAGCTTAGCCTGTGGAGTTCAAGGCCACTGAGAGACCTCCAAAAGAGGAAAGGTAGACAGACCACTGAGAACTATTAGAAATAATGAATAAATCATTTTGGTATGGAAGAAACAACAAACAAGGCAGAAGTGTCTTGGTAAAGTAATTCTTTTTGTAAAAAGTCTCCCAGAACCCAAACTAGTCTAGCAGAACACCAGGGCCAACATGGCTTCCTTTTTTATTGCTGATGTAGGTGATGACTTTGTCTCTTTCCATTGGTGGGAACTCTGATTCACAGTGTGATGGGGTTGGTTAATGGTGGAAGAGGAATGTTGAAGAAATGTTTAAGAAATGTTCAGGGGGTGGTAACAACCAACAGCCAAGGCTGTTCTGGCCACAATGTACTTAAATATGATCTCTGTGTGTGTGCGTGTGCGTGTGCACACACACACACAGGGTCTAATCTTGCAGCTTTTCCCATCAGCCAGATGGCTGATGCTTTTCATGTTGCTGTGGGTAGACCTGCCGCATCCTTTCTTTATTGTTCCCTAACTTTGCTTCAGTGGTGTGCCCCTTTCTTTTTCCTCTTAGAAGTCCAGTGTAGCAGTAAACTCCCCGGGTGAATCAGATGAAGGTACCAGGAGGTAGTCAGATGGAAGGGTGTGTATTAAAGGGCCTGCCAGTTGCCTGCCCAAGTGTGGGATCAATTTGAGTGTTAAGTTTGTTTTCTGTGGTTACGGTTGTATGTTCCTTATTGTGTATGACTTGGGCTTAATTACTGCAACTTTGTAAGTTTTCATCTCAAATTGGCGAGCTCTCCCCCTGCTATTATAAAAGTTCTTTTGGCTTTTCAGGAAACTTAGTGTTCTTGTATAGAGATGCTGAGTCCACTCTACGGGGTTCTGTGAGACCTTCTGGAGTTTTCATGGTAGGATATTGCATTGAATTTCTGCTTAATTTTGAGTCATACTCAAACACTGATGGTGTGTCTCTGAATTTGTTTTTTAATCCCTTTGTTTTGTGGCTAGGTGCATATGTACATATATTTACACGTGTATATGTTGTGTTGTACTTTAATAACTTTCTGTTAACGCCTTCTTCCTTGGAATTTTATATTCACTACATTTTGTTGTCTGCTAGGCTGGGGATTTCCAGGAAGGGCTGTTCAGATAGGTTTAGTAGATAACGTTGGAGATTTCATGTAGGTACTGGGAGTGTTCCAGGATTTCACCAATAAGTGAGTGTCTTCCACGTTTCTGGAAGATACTCTTCCGCCCACACTTGCTGGTGAGGAGGTTGTTACTGCCTTTGAGAGGGATGAGTGGGCTTGACTTTGAAGGCACACTTTTGCAGCTCCTTGCTTGCTATTGTTAGATCCTCTTAAACATCTAATGTTAAACAGGTCATAGATTTCCTAGAACTGCATCTCTCAGGTGCCTGGGATGCTTTGTACACTGAGGCACCTTTGATTTTATTATTTTTTAATTTATTTTGGGGGGGGCACCAAAAGATTCGGTTTGCTATGCTGTTTGTTCAGGAAGTTGGTTGTGTATGAGGTCTTTCTGCACCATTCTGGTTTTGCTTTATTGGTAGTTATTACAATCTTGCTTTTTGTCTCTCTGTTTTGGGAAAATTTGCCCAGAGTTTCTTTCTCAGACTCACAGTAAACAGATTTGTTGACATATTTTGTGTTTCGAGTAAAACTGTACATTCCAGTTATTTTTAACTTCTACATTCTAGCAAACTATAGAGAATAAAATGTTTCCTAACAATATTGGACTGACTTTTGTAGAGCATTTTATAAACAACTGCTTTTATATTTAGTTGACTTTTAAAAAAAGACTTATTTTATTTTCATGTGTCTAAGTGCTTGCCTACATATATGGATGTGCACTGCGTGTACTGCATGTGTACCTGGTACCCTTGAAGGTCAGAAAAGGGCATTTTATTCCCTGAAACTGGAGTTATGGATGGTTCTGAGTCACTATGTGGGTGCTAGGAACTGAACCAAACCCCAGTCTTCTGCAAGAACACCAAGTACTGTAACCACTGAGCCATCTCTCCAGCCCTGGGAAAACTTGCAAGTCACTGACTTGCACTTACTACAGCAGTTCTCAGCCTTCTTAGTGCTGCTACAGTTCTTCTTGTCTTGGTCATCCCCTCATCATACACTTACTTCATTGCTACTTTATAACTGTAGTTTTGCTACTGTTAGGAATCGTCATGTAAATATGATTTTAGATGACCCCCTGTTAACCAAAGCTAGGACTAGCTCTGGCAGATGTGTCAGTTGCCATTCCTGTCAGCTTGACGGAGCTCACGCAGAAACATAGTAGGATCCTAGGTGTTTTTTCCTAATTCAGGCAGTGAAGGTAGTAGTGTAGTGAATGTTCCCTTGGTACCATCTCTTGGACCATGGATCACAACATCAGTTTCATTTCTGCAGTGACTTGGAGCTTCCTTTCTTTCCATCTCAAAGTTGTGTGGTGTGTGTGTGTGTGTGTGCTCACACGCGCGCATGCAGACTATTCTAGAATAGTGATGCAAACTATACACTGATTGCACACCTCTCTCCTTTCTGTGTTGTTTATGGTGGTTGAACCTCGGGATACACAGATAAACAGATCATCTTGAATGGGTTTCCCATGAGGGGAACGTAAGTGCTCCTCCAGTAGGGAGATAGGCTTGCGTGTTCTCAGCAGCTTAGTGGATCTTTGTAGCATTTCTCCATGACTCAAAAGTGATTACTGAAAAGATCCATATACACTCTTGTAGGACCAAAAAAGATGTTAAGTTTCTTTAAAAATAAAGTTTCACCAAGAGGTGGCTCTAAAGCTGGGTGTCTTGTTCTAACCCCAGCATTTTGGTGCTGTTTGTGCTAGCCGTTTATCAGTCTAGATTATTAGCAGCCAACTAAACCAGACTATGCTGTGAAATTCCCCCAGTCAAGTCTGTTCTTTCTTCATCAAGTTCTTCAGGATCCTTTTACACCTTTTCTGGTGTCTTCAGTAAATAAAATGACCCCACATTCACCACACTGGACACTCTATTGAGCAGTGTTCTATTCTTCTGTCTGCCCAGATGAAGTTGTGGTGGTCAAGGAGAAGCTTCAGGCTTGTCTTCTGTAGCCTTTGCATGCCTGAACTTTTGACAGGCAGGAACAGCAGGTGGCACCCTCTAGTGGTGTAGTTTCGAATATCAACCCTTAAGGTCCTGTCTACAACTGTCCTCATTACCACTGCCACCATTGCCTGTCAGAGCAGCTCTGCCTCTTATCACTGTCAAGGCTACAGGGTTTCCTTCTGCACCTCTGCCTCTGCCATCTGTTAATGACCCCTAGTTCCCTCTCTGGGATGTCACTACTGGCCCCAGCTCTGTCTCTTTCAGTTTTCAATAGCTGGGTGTCCACTGTAGCTAACTGTTGCTCGGTTCTACTCCACTTCTTCAGAGTAAGAAGAAAAAGCAGGAGAGAGCACAAAGGTTGTGGCTGGAGCTGCACTTTGAGAAGTTATAGCAAGCAGCTGTAATCTTCCTGCAGTTTCCCCAAGCTATCTTTCCCCAGGGTACTGCTTGACTAGCAGTCCTGTACTCAAGGGAACCAGAACACCATGAATCGCAGCTGTCAATTAGAGAGTTCAGTTGTCCTGCCCAGTGACATGTTTTGCTTATGTATGCACAGGGAGGTACGCATCACAAGGAGTGCTTACAGTAAGAATTTACTAATGTTAGTACTGATTGTTTAAAACAATTTAGCAGTATGTAGCACCAGCCACTTGTTCAGTGGGAAATGGATCTCTGTCTGTTTCGGTTCCTCAGAAGAAGAAGCATGATAGACATGTACACAAAGAGCAGTGTGAGGGGAGACAGGGTCGTTGTGCTGGGTGAGTGCATTGGGAAGTGGTTCCTGCAACCCTAACAACATAGGAGGCGGTGAGATACAGTGACATGCCCATAATGGACTGAATGCCGTAGGAACAAGGCTTTGACTCAAATCCAGAGTGAAATCTAGAGAGTCAGAATGCTTCTAAATCTTACTTACTTTGTCCTTGGCACACACATTCTTGGATGTTAATAGCAGCAGAGGCAACTTTTTTTGTATATTCTGGTCATGCACTAAATTATATTGCTTTTAATGATGTGAGGTGGAATCCTATCTCACCTCACCACTATTAATCTCTCTCTTACCTCTTCACCCTAGTGGCTGCCAAAGTCTCATGGTCCGAGCAGCAGGTCAGAGATATGAAATGTAAACCAGAGGGCACTGATTGCCATCACCATATGGGAATTCTTTAAAGTGTCCTCCTTTCCATATGGTATTAAAATGTGTAGTTTAGAAAATGTAACGAACATTCCGTTGTGAGTAGAATGGATTTACATTGCCCATTATAAAGTCACAGTCATACCATGGCCTAACTTAATTTTGATTGAGCCATAACCTGAATTTCAGATGTTGCAACATCTTGTTTGCCACCTTTATTCATTACTGTTCTATTGCTGTGATGAAATACCATGACCAAAAGCAATTTAGGAGGGACATTTATTTTGGCTTATGGTTCCAGATGGAGAATCTGTATTAGTTACTTTTCTGTTGCTGAGATAAAACACTATGACCAAGGCAGCTTACAGAAGAAAGCGTGTAATTGGGCTTATAGTTTTAAAGGATTAGAGCCTGTGATGACATGGTGACAGGCAGCAGAGAGCTCACATCTTGATCTACAAGCAAGAAGCCCAGAGCATAATGGGAATGGTATGAGTCTTTTGAAACTTCAAAGTCCATTCCCAGTGACATACCTCCTCCAATAAGGGCACACCTCCTAATCTTTTCCAAATAATACACATGCATACACATATACACGGATATATGTATCCATGACATACTTCTCCCAGCATGCTTCCATATTCTCCCCAAATAGTGCTGCCAACTGAGGCTCGAAGGTTCTAAGATAAAAGCCTGTGCTAGACACTTTCAAACTATACCACCACCTTTATTGTTCCCTTATTTAAAAAATAAATCAACTTCTTTTTACCTCTCCTTTTAAAAATAAACTCTAGAATTAGAGTGAAGTAGTGGAATATCACTCAACAGAAATAAATGTCTACTGCGCACGAATAGACAAGGTTCATTTCAGTGAAATATAAGTAGCATTTATTGATTGATGACTAACTTTAGGTAACATGTGCCCCCACCCACCCACCCCCCGCCACACACACAAAATACAAAAGATGACCAGCATTTTTTTTTTAAGTTTAGTTACCAAGAAATTTAATACTTAAGTTCACTTTGGTTTTGAGGAGTCTAGAACCATGGGGTTGATATCAGACTGCAGTCTTTCTGTTAGGGAGGCCATGCTCTACTCCACAGCCGTTGGCTTCATCAAAGACCATGAGGTGACAGAGGAAGCAACCCATAGCAGGGCCAGTGCCAGGGCGCCTCACCAGGTACATCAAGTTCCTGTGGGTTGTGATCTGGAAGGTGTGCTCTGAAACCTCTCAAGGGGTCCAAGGACAAGAGTGCGCTCAAGTTCATCAAGAAGACAGTGGGTGGTCTGCACATCCATGCCAAGAGGAAGCGGGAGGAGCTGAGGAACATGCTGGAAGTCATGAGGAAGGCGGCAACCCAGAATGATTAATGCTTCTTCCTCCAATACTGTGCAGCACAGTAAAAAAAAACAACAGCAACAAAACAATCAGACTGTGCATGAGAGATCTATCCTCTAGACTAGTGGCTCTCAATCTTCATAATACCATAAGCTCTTCATGTTGGGATAACCCCCACCCATAGAATTAGTTCACTGCTGATTCATAGCTGTGATTTTGCTACTGTTATGAATCATATTGCAGATATCTGATATGCAACCCCCATGAAAGGGTTGCTTGATCCCCAGAGGAATCACGACCTACAGATTGAGAGCCTGGGCTAAATTCTTATTGTTGCCATTCAGTATGGAAAATGAACCATTGTTATCCATGCTAAGATTTCCTTACAGTTGGAAAAAGGGTTCCTGTCTAAGTTATGTAGACAGCAGAGAGAGCCTGCCCCCACAGACTGTTATCAAGGTGTGTATCTGGGTATAACCCCAGAGTTCTGCCTGTACTTACAAGAGGGTTTATCATGCACCTGAATTCATCCCACTTTGACAGGGGCTTTGAATAAACAGCACTAGAAAATGCAGTGATTATTGAAGCCCATCTAGATGTGGGCATCCTGTCCATCCTAGTTTGTAAATAGGGATTAGATTATGTAAGTACACACTAGTACTCACACTTGTTAGACTGTTCAGCCTTTATGACGTTCTAGTGGACAGGGGTCAACAGAAGTAACAGTGTTTTTTTTCCACCAGCTTGTCCCTGATAAGAAGGCACGGATGCTCAGGTTAATTAGCTCTCTTGGAGCCTTGATTGATCACGTGCAGTGTAGCCACATGTCTCTGCTTCTGTTGGTAAAATATATGTAATAGAAAGTATTATGCCAATTGAACACTTTCAGCCTGCAATTCTATGACATTGAACATCACAGTGTTAATTCACAGTCTCTTAAACTTTGATATAGTTCCAGATAGAAGCTTTGAAGTTATTTCGTAGCAATCCCCCATTCATGGAAATGTCTAGCATATGTTAGGTTTCAGTGAATTTGCTTATGCCGGCTAGTTGATACCAGTGGGATTATATATACAGTATATGTTCATTGTCCACCTTTCTCCACTCTGCACCATGTTTTCAAGGTTCATCTGTGTTGACTGTATTAGAACCTTATGTCTGAACATTATTCTGTTGTGTACATATACATTAGATACTGTTCTTGTTATTTTGTGGCTTGTCTATTACAAGTAATAAATACTACTGTGGCCATTAACATATAAATATATGTTTTTAATAATTTTTGATGCCATTGGGTTGGTCATTGTTGGGTCATATGACAAGAATTTGTGCAGAGCTACCAAACAGTTTTACTTAGTGGATACCATTCTGTATTTACATTAGCAATACTCATCAGCATTTACTTTCAGTTTTTTATTATAATAAGTATATATGTAGTTTTTATAATATATAATACTACATACATTTATATAATATAAATATATATTATAGTTGTTCTAATCAGTGTAAAGTGGTCTCTCGTGGTTTTGATTTGCGTTTAAGGACAGACATTTCTATTTATACAAAGGGATATTCCGATTTTAATAGTTATTGCATCCAGTTTGCATATTACTTTCAATAGTATTCACGGCCAGTTGAGAGAACACTGACTTTTGTGTGTTAATGGAGTGTTCTGTAACCTCACTGAGTTCCTTAGCCCTGATAGCTTTCCTGTGAATTATTTAGAATCTTGTATTTTAAAATCCTATCATTATGTGAATAAATAGGGATAGCTTTGCTTCCTTTGCAATTTGAACTCCTTTTATTTCTTTTTCTTGCCTGATTGCTTTGCCTGTAACTCCCAGTACAGTGTTGATCAGGGTGCTGAAAGCAAGCCTTCTTGAAAACTTCAGTTCCCAAAATTAAAATCTGAGCTATAGACATTTCATCAACAAACCTGTTGATGTTGAGTTCTTTTTTGTTTGAATGGTAGTATTTTGGTTTTTTTTGGTTTGATATTGCATTATGTCAGTGTCTTTTGGAGTGGGAGAAGGATTAAGACGGAGTCTCACTTTGTAGCCTTGTCTAGTGTACAACTTGCTACCTAGACCAGGCTGGCCTTGAGACAGGATTTGGCTATTCTGGAACTCTCCATATAGACCAAGTATGCCTCAAACTCTAGGAGATCCACCTCCCTCTGCCTCTCTCTCTGGCTCTGCCTGTCTCCCTTCAAAGACAGAAGCAGGTGGGTCTCTTTGAATTTGAGGCCAGCTTGGTCTCCTTAGAGAGAGTTTCAGGCTAGTCAGACCCTGTCCAAAGTGTTTTTTATTTTGGTCACTTTTATTTTCCAAATCTGGAACGTGTAAATCACCATTACTCATAAAACTTAAGATTTCTGTGGTGGCCACAAATGTCACCTGTGACTACAAAAGTAGAAGTGAATTCTCCAGACCCACTATGGGGGTTAATGATTTGTGTGTGCTTTCAGAGTTCCAGCTTCCCAGAGGAGTTGGGATTTTAAACCAATAAGGTTCTCATTTGCTCCACTTGACTTCTTCCCTCTGGTTTAAAAAGTTTTATCCTGCAGGGTCCCGGGAATTGATTGTGCTGCTGCTCTCTTTTTAAACATGCCTCTTGTCTTTCTGCGTCACTGCCAAGCTAGGCTCTTACACAAGACCCTGAGGAAGGTTTTCTTATAATTGCTGTTGTTTGGTTAGTGTTGTTTTGTTTTTGTCTAAGACAAGGTCTCTCTGTGTCACCCAGGCTTGAGCGTTAGATCCAAATGCCAGGATTACATGTATGTAATCATGTCACCATGCCTGGCAGATCTGACATTGCTCATTAAAATGTCTTTAATATGTTAGCAGTAGGAGAAAAGTGGAAATGCAAATGTAATAGAGAGAGAAACAGGTTGTAATCAATATCACACAAGGAAAAAGCAGCAAGGGACATGGCTTGGGGTTTATCCCCTTGTATGCTAGTCATCAGTGCACCTGAAAGGTGAGATGGTGGTAACATATGGTTACCTCTGTCTGTCTGTCTGTTCTCTCTCTCTCTCTCTCTCTCTCTCTCTCTCTCTCTCTCTCTCTCTGTGTGTGGGGGGGGGAGATTGATTTATTTGGTTGGATTATATAATCAGAGGTTGGATAGCTGTAGAGTGGACAGACAATGAACCCAGTAGCTGTTTACTCTGAAAGCCTCTGAACAAGAGGACCGATGATACAGTCCCCATCCGAGGCTGAGATGTAGTGGCTCCATGGAGAGTGGATGGTAAAAGACCACATTGAGAGCTGAAGACATTAGATGCACTCAGAAAGAACAGAGCTTGCAGTGCTACCTGGTTTCCTCTTCCACCTCCTTTCATCCAGCCCCAAGCCTGTTGTTTGATGTTGCCCACATTTCAGAATAGTGCTTTCCCTCTTGGCCATGGTGGTCCTACACGCCAGTCCTCTCTAGAAATACCCTTGCAGACAACACTCATTGTGTGCTTCACTGGTCTTAGGCATCTCTTAATCCAGCCTCTATGGACTATGTGTCTAGTGCCCTACTAGAGATAAGATAGTCCTGCGACATGTGTGCATTGTCCTGGATATACTAAGAGAGTTGTTTTTCTCAGGGTGAGGTGTGTGTCCTTGGGGTGGAATAGTGGTGTGGGCTTCTGCCATGTGTTACTCCCACATCTTCATGGTGGATGATAAAAGAACAAGGCAGGGATGGTGTCTGACCCAGTCTCCTCTATGATCGCAGTTTGTAAGTGGTTGACACTCCCTTACTGAATGAGTAAGAGCATAGGTAAGGTAGGGACATCATTCTTGAAGATGTGGAACCAGGGAAGTGCATGTATATAAGAAAGCAGTTAGTTTTAGTTTACCAATTTGAATCAGCACTCATTCCTGATTGGATGTTGAAATTGCAAATGACTTCATGATGGTATGAGAGCAATACATTGTTGATAGAAACTATAGTTAAAATCTTGAATTTTGTTTTATTTTCTCTCTCTGGGTGGGTGATATGAAGCTGTGGTGTTAAGGGGTAATGACCAGTGTTGTCCACTGTACTGTATTCAGTACTTGTGTCCAGTACTTTATAAAGTAGTTTTTGTGTTAGATGGTTTTGCTCAGTGTCACGTTCTTACCAAATTGATGGCAGATGAAGCTAACTGTATTGTGAGTAGATTGGAGATGGTACATGTAATGTGCAGTACATTTGTCAGGGTGTAACCTCATGGGTGAAGGCATATGTTACGGTGGACATACACAGTGTTCTTATGGGCACCACAGGAGTGCTTCAGTCCCCACTTAAAAATCATTTAATACCTGATACACGCATCATTCATACAGTGGGGAGAAATTATAAGCCAAACCATTATAAACCAGGAAACCTCTGAGAGAGAGCAGAAGTGCTAAGAATGTAAGTTACATGCTCTCCCAAAATGCATTTTGACCGATGTTGGCTTTTATTATGTTGCTAGACATACTACGGGCCTATTTGGGAAATTATTGTACAACAAACAAGGAAACTTCTATGAAGTTAAGTAACTGTCCACTGTAGGAGTCTTGCTATCTTTACTTCATTCATTACTTCGCTGTGTGTCTAGTGAGCCCAGGCTGCTCTGTGGCTTTGTGCCTGTGGGTCTCCTGAAGTTGGGTGTGTCTGTATGCTTCCAATCAGTACATAGGAAGTTGGTGGCATCTTCAAGTTTCTTCTCCTCATCCTGCTGGGGGAAAAAAAAACCCAAAACTTTCTTGATAGGTAGTATGTACAAAGTAATTTCTAGAAAAGAGAAAATATTTTTGGTACTTTTTTTTTTGTTTTAATTTCAGTATGGCCTGTTTCAGCAAAAATATTTTTATGAGAACTGTTTTTTTAAACCTCCATTTAGAATACCTTTGTTCAACAGATAATTTAACAAGACAAAACGTTGTCAAATAAATTGCCACTTTCATCCTTTCAAATGGATGGCTATATTTAGATGGTGTAAAACCCAGCCTTTCTCCAATTAAAAATAGGAGCTCAAAAATGTTCTTTCCCACCGCTCTCAGTGTTTCCAAGTGTACTCCAGCTTTCGGGGGCTTTAAAATTCACTTCTTCAGTTCATTACTTGGTTTTATGTTTATTTCACTGTTTACTTATAAACTCTGATTCCAGTAATTGGCATTTGCCAAAGGCTTCAAAAAGTACAAGGTGTGTGTTTGTGTGTGTGTGTGTGTGTGTGTGTATTCGCATATATTCTAGGAATTAATGGCTTTTGAATGTTTCAATGGACTTCCCACTGTTTTAAACAAAGAAACAGCCCAGTCTTAAGTACCTCATCTAAAAGGGCCCAAGTCATTTTGTGATACTCTGATTGACTTTTCAAAGTAGTCTTTTGAGGGTCTACCTGTGTACGCAGCAAGAAGAGACTACTTACTGTTAAGATGGAGTACTTTTTTGTTGCACACGCACACACACACACACACACACCCCTACTACATTTAACTACCTACCTATCTTATATACATATGAGAAAACTTGTGTTTGTGTGAAAATCACAAAATCTAATAATGTTCTGCATTGAAACACTGAACGTTTAATACTGTGAGGTTTTTTACCTTGCAGTGCAGGATTCAACAAACCTCTAAAGGATCAGTGGGTCGATTTGAAATGCTCTGTGTCATGTGTACTGGTCTGCTATGGTGGCCCAAAGATAACTATTGACAATATGCAAATAAGTGTGTAGCTATGCATGGAGGAATGGTAAACATTCCTTTACCAACACCAAGATATGAATTTTTATACTTTTTATGCCTAATAATTTTTGGGGGCTGGGCCTGAGCACGAGGCAGGTGGATTGGGCCTGAGCACGAGGCAGGTGGATTGGGCCTGAGCACGAGGCAGGAGGATTGGGCCCAGAGGCCCTTATCCTGTGGGTTAGGTGAAAAATACAGAGTCAGTAAAGCACTTGATTTTCTCTTAGAAAACTGGAAATGATCTGGTGTCGTCATTTAATGGCAGGACATTTCCGGAGGTAACACGATTAATCAGAACACACCATTTAGTAAATGGGAAGTGGGACTTGGCAAGCATGCAGAACGCTGTACCCATACAAATGGGAACGTCACAGCTATACTTCCATCTACTTCCTTCCTTGACAGTGGGTATTGAGCCAGGTGGTGATGGCACATGCCTTTAACCCCAGCACTCAGAGGAGTTCAAGTCCAGCCTGGTCTATAGAGAGAGTTCCAGATAGCCTGGACAACCCTGTCTTGAAAACAAAAGGGGGAATAAAAAAAAAGAAAAAAGAAAAAAGAAAGGCTCTCATGGGTCCACTGTGGCACATATGGACAGATATGCAAATTACACAGTCATCATTAATTTGCTTGAGCAATGAAAATACAATTCTTTTTCACTAAGCCTATATTTAATTTTTTAGGTCATTACTATTACAGTAGCCTATTGCCAAATGAAAGCAATCGAAACAAAGAATACATTTAGACCATAAATGAGACACATGAGAGTCCACTCTGTTTGATTCCCCAGTGGTCCCAGAACTGGAGAGTGCTGCTGTCACAGTCTCCCTTTATGGTAGTGAGTGTGTGCTGCATGTGCTGGGGGCACCTGGGGTCGGGAAAAGGCTCAGAATAGGTAGTTTATTGCGGGTTGGCTGCAGGAGCCTGCTGAAACTCTGTTCACTGCACGTGTGAGACATGCTCTAGACAAGATAAAGACAGAAGATGCAAGACAAACTAGGCACAGACTGAATCCATACTACCTTATTTTAATGCAATCATAATATGTAATTAAAAATGGAAAACCAACCCAGTTTGGCTAATGTGACAACAGGTGTAAGACTGTCCTTGGCAAATCAAGACATAAAGTTAAATCCATACAAGACATAAGGTTAGCCTACTTAAATCCATAAAGTCAAGCGTTCTGGAGTCTGAATGGTTCTTCTCTTGTTTCAATTTGGTCAGCAAAGTAATGCGGTTCCTGCAACAGTCTCAGATCCCGATCAAGTGTCCCCTGCAGTTCAAGACGCGGAGACTCAGGTACAATCGTCTCTTCTCTATTTAGTACACATCGTGGACAGCCTGTGGGTGTCAGTAAGGGCTTTTCACCTGTGTTATGAACAAGGGTGCTTAGCACCTGAGGGAAGCAGTGAGTTTCTGGTTCCTGTCTCGAATTTAGTTCAGTAAGTACTGGCATATCAGAAACTTTAGCCCATCTATTTTTAAAAGATTTACTTTGTTTTTTTGTTTTTCCATGCCTGTGTGTGTGTGTCTGTGTGTGTGTGTCTGTGTGTGTGTGTGTGTGTGTACATGTATCCCATGTGTAAGAGGCCAGAAACAAATAGCAGATAGATGCCCTGAAGCTAGCTAGAGTTACAGGCAGTTGTGATCTGCCTGATATAGGTGCTGGAAACTGAACTCAGTTTCCCCTGACAGAGCAGCAAACAGCAAGCATTCTTAACCCCTGAACCGTTGCTCCAGCACCACTCCTGTCTGTTATTTAATTACCCATCATTCTTCTCTTGTGTTCTCCATGCAGCTGCTGTGGCCCCCACTGTTGTAAAGTGGATTTGTCTGACTTTATCACATCTGTCTGCCAGCTCAGTAGATGTCACACTTCACTTTCTATTGAAGTTGTGTTTGTCATGTTTTGATTCTGTTTCTCTCCAGGCTTCGTGTGACACAGCAGGGTTTATTCTCAGATCATGTGTGTGTTCTTTGCCATGTTCCTGAGACTTGTGAATGTTGATTGGGGGTTATCCGTGGAGCTCAAGGCAACAGTCTTCCCATTGCTGAAACTTGTTCCTGTGTGTGCATCTGAGTCTGTATCGCTTCTTCATGTGGCTCCTTGCTCATGTTCTGCTTCAAAAACACGCTTTCTTCCGAGTCAGCTGGGGTGGAGAGTTTTAACTTCAAATTTGCATTTGGGCAGGCCAAAAAAAGGAAAAAGTCCTCTAAGGTTCAGTTGTGTTTTAAAACCAATCACACCTTGATCTCTAAAGAGAGGGTAGAGTGTCTCACATCAAGCCTCTAGCTCTTCAGGGTAATAAAGCTTGGCTTTGTGAGACAGGGATGGTAGTGGAGTTTCAGGGAACGGGGGAGTTCTGTTCTTAGTTCAGTGCCTGATAAACATGATCTGACTGTTCCATCAGGAGAACACATGATCAAATATGGTAAAGCTTTCAGGACAGCAGATTGGTTTTTTGGTGATTTAAGTTGTTTTGCATAACAATTTCACAGAAATTGGAGTGCTCTCTTATGGCAGTTAAAAGTGTTTAGGGTTACTGATAATAACGTCTCTCCCATGAGTCAGTTTGAAAATACTTGCTTGTACCGGCGTCACTTGCCTGTTTTCAGAGTGGGAATGCCCTTTTTTGACAAACGCATAAACAAGCAGTCATCTGAGAACAGCACGCAGCTTATTTGGAATGTCATCAGCAAAGTTCTTCACAGGCAAGAGTCACATTGCATTGTGATCAGCTGCCCTGAATGTCTAGTGCAGTGAAAAGCTGGCTGGCCGGCCAGGAAAGGAGCGTTGTCCAGGGACTGTTGGTACCTGACTGCACGCTGCCTGTGCTTCGCCCCGTATTTAGTTGTAAGACACACAGAGTATTGAGGGTCTGACGTCTCAGTCACATGGGAAGCTCCGTTTAGCTGCCTGTGGCCTCTCTGCAGCCATCTGAGACTCTCATTGGTAGCTCCTTCAGCCTCTTGTAAAGCTAAGAGTCAGAGGGTTGAAGGTCATTGTATATCCCAGATATAGACTACTCTTTGGCTTGTTGAAAATAACTTGATCAGTTTCCTTAAGCAGTCACCATTGAGTAACAGAGCAAACTTTAAAGAGCTGTAATACATCAAGTTTCAGTTGTCAGCGTTGTTATTATTGATCAAATGTACGTTTAATCCCATTTGCCTTAATGATGGCCTTTTAAAGAACATTCTGGTTGTTTAGGGGCATTGTCAGTGAAGTTCTTGTCTTATTCCATCATCTTGCCTTTAAGCTCTTGAAGGCAAGGGTTATAAAATAATGGCATTAAGATTGTGTGAAGCACCATTCTATGGTACAGGGATTTCATGATAATGTTGAAGCCTATTGGAAATACGGAGTGAGAAGCCAATTACAAAACCAGATAATATTGATTTGGCACAGTGAGCCTTCATGGAAATATATGTTGCAACCACCTGCCAAGTACAAGAACTTTTGAGGTTAAAAGAATTATAAGCAGGAAGCTGTGGACGCGGCTGTTAGTAGCAGACAGCATGTCTATATGGTACTCTTTCCTCCAAGATTCTAGTCTATGTGCTTTGTTAGGAATTAATTGGAGATTGTTATATTGTCTTTCTCTGGTGCTTTTCTGTTTGAAGACTATTCCCAGACTATAGATCCGATGAAACCAGTGTTCCTCTTCACTATCCAGGTTACATAGTTAAGTGGCTCTTACTGTTCTGTGCCTATTACCTGCTAGACCCATGTCCAGTGGCCAGGAAAAAAGCAGATCCTGCATGAGTGGACCTCATAATGTATGGAAGCTACTGAATTACTCTTTTCAAGTACTCCACAATTAGAGAGGATATGTTCTGAGAGGGAGGATAGTGGCCATCAATTTGAGTAGATGCAGTCCAGTAGCAGAAGGCATGGCAGAGGTAGCAGGCCGAGGAATGTGCTTCTCTGTTCACTTTCTCCTTTTCTGTTATTCAGCCCAAAACTCTCAGTTGCCAGGCACATTCAGGGTGGGTCTTCTGTCTTCAGTTAAACCCCTGAAAACATGCTCATAGGCACACTTACAGGTGTCTCTCAAGTGACTCCAAATCCTGTCAAGTTGACAATGAAGCTTAACCATCACAGCCATAAGAGAAGATACAGTTGAAACAGAACTAACCTAGGCAAGGGATGCTACACTGGTTGTATTAACTGATTGACTGCAGGTCAGTCATTTGATATTAGGATCTACTGTCTCATGAATACATAGGTAAAAATAAAAATGTGTGTGATGGTAAGCGGGAGGGTGTTGGTAAAAAGCCGTTACATGTGCAGATGATGCTAGTAGTTCACTAATAGTTGACTTTACTCAGTATTAACTTACTGAAGCTCCACCATAAAGCTCCAAGCCAAGGGCCCGATGTGCAGTTCATTCCTTGACAAATTCAGCAAATATTTCTTGAACACAGAGGTGCCGGTCTCTGGGGTTAGAACAGAATTTTAGATAGACAGGGATCTCTTGTCTTGACTCTGATGGAGCTGTGATTTATATCATTCACATTTTTATGTATTTTATTAAATGCTTCGATTTTGTGACTCTTGGCTGGAAAAGTTTATATTTTATTAAAGCTTGTGATAGGAGACCGGTTTTATTTTCCCATTTATTACTCTCTGAACTATTTATAAGAGCAATCCTTTTTGATTCCATAAGCATCTTAAATTTAAAACTGTGGAGTTCCTTTTCTTTTAAGAATTGTACAATAGCCCCAACATCTACAATGGTGCTTAGAACACCGAATGTAATCAACTTTTCGATGTGGTGGTATGCATTAGCAAATGGAAAAAATAGCCATTGCAGCCACTGAGTGTGATTGTGAAAACCACACTGCAACTCAATAGCTTGCTTTACAAACCTGATGACTAGAGTTCAATCCCTGGAACCCGGCAGCTCCTCAGACTTGTCCTCTGACCTCACACACCACCACAGTGTGCACATCTCCCTGCCACACAATAATAATAATAATGAAGATCTTCCTAAAACGTTAACAAGTGAGTGTGCTCTGCGTCGTTAGGAGCTACATAAAGAGCTGACGAGGAGGGTGGTGCCCGTGATACCTCTCATTTAAAAAAAATTTTTTTAATTTGGAAGGGCAGGTATTCAGGTGACCGTAATAGCTGCATCTGAGCATCAAGCACCAAGACTGGTTTACCCTATGACAGCCAGCACTGTCTATAGATCGACCCATCCTTTATTTTTGTGGTAACAGCTATGTGTGTGGAATCAGCACCTACTTGGCAAGATAGGCAGTCTTTATAGTTGGGCCTTGCCATCCCTTCAAAGCCAGAGTGACTCACTCTCCAGAAACAGCCTGAGCCATGTTTGAGCTGTTGTGCTCATTCTGCAGCCTTAGGCTAATTTAGTTTAATTTTCTTTTAGTTTAGTTTCCTGTCTGAAATGGGTGGTAAAATGGTAGTGAGATGCAACCTGTGATATGCCTTAGGCCTTAGAGCAGAGCCTGGGCAGAGATCATCCAGGGCTGAGGTTTAGCTCCCTGCACTGTTCTCACAGAGGTGTGAGCATCTTGCTGTACTAGAGATTTTCATGCAGGTAATGTTCAGCAAGCTGTCTCTGCATATGATCAGGAAGCAGAGCCTGGGTGTTGTCTGTAGTTAAAGGTCCTTTCTGAAATGAACCTTCCCCACCTCTCCTTTCCTGTTGATACACTGCACCCACCTGCTCCTAGATAGATGACTCACTGTAGCCATGCATGTGTTCAGACTCTGCCAGCCTTCCGTCATAGGCAGTATGTGGCTTCCGGTCTTCAGTCCTTGTTGGATAGTGAACTATGGAGTGGTGAGTCCTAAGAGATCAGATTCAAATACTGGCTGTGCTAACTAACCAGTGTCGCATCATTCCCTTTTCTGCAGTAGTTGATTCCTTCCTTCCTTCCTTCCTTCCTTCCTTCCTTCCTTCCTTCCTTCCTTCTCGTGGAGTTTTGGCCTGGCTGGGTCAGTTTCTAGGTCTGTCTCTCATGAACTGGGCTGGTCTGATTGTTTCCTGATTTAACAGTGTTAGGAAATTTGTTGTGTCTTTTGTATTCCTGAGAACTGAGGGTTGGGTTTAAAGGCTCAGTGATACTCATGTTGACCTTTCAACATGAGGAAACACTACTTGCCAGAACCAGAGGCAGATTATTTTACTGGCAGGTGCTGGTTGATGGATGTGCAGTCTGCTGAGGAGGGCTGTGTTCCCCTTGAGTGACACCTACGTGTACCAGGTTTGTTTCCCACTGAATGCATGTCTCTGGTGGTTATTGGGATGTGAGGGCACTCTGGGTTTATTCTTTCTATATTTAGTAGGAAAATGTTTTTGTAACGAAGTGTCTCTCAACAATGGAAGTCATAAGAAAGGTAGGGCTACTTTTAAACCAGTTTTCAAAGTTCATACAAAAGTTAAGTAATAAGTGTGCACCACTGCGGGCTTAAACTCTTACAGGTGTGACGGGTGTGCTGTTGTTGTTGTTGAGCATGTAGCTGTGGGAACCTTTCTGTGGGTTCTGACACCTCCTGTCATTGACATGTAAGGTGGTGCAGGCCTTTGGGGCTGAGGAAGGTAGTAGCTGGCTGGTAGCCACCGAGCATGTGCGTGTGTAGACCCCATTTGTCCGTAATGAGTGGTCCTCGTAGGATGTTTACCACATTCCATCCTTATTCTGACTAGCTGTTTGCAGCTTGACACAAGCTAGAGTCATCTGGGAAGAGGGAACTTCAATTGAGGAGCTGAGTCTGTCAAACTGACCAGTAGGGAAATCTCTGGGCGAGGTGTCAGACTGAGAATATAGTCCAGTCAAGCTTTCAAACTCCCAAAGTGCTGATCATAGTTCACAGTGAAGCAGCTGTCTCCCTGCCCCGCCCTCCATCCCTTGTTTAGTACCAAGGATAGCGCAAAATCCTCTTACCAGTGGCACCACCTTCTTGCTGACCTGCTGGCCCCTGTTGTAGATTAGGGCTCTGCCTCTTGCCCTTTTTCCGTATGACAGAAGACCTTTTCCTTCTTTGTACAAAGAGCAGCTACCAGTGCTGTGCACAGGATGGAGCGAGTCCCCTGTTGGTATATTGTCTTCAAGCCCACCCCAGGCATTTCCCATCTGTCTAGTGTTCCAGGATAGCTTGCATATCATCTGTTCCCTTACATGCCTTCTTTCTTCTGCCTTGAATCTTGCACTATTAACATCATAGTTTTTCCAAGCACCCAGGCATCCAGCATCTCTGGGGATTGTTTTGCATGGCTTTCTGGGAAACATTTCTGTTCCTGATGAGCCCATTGACGTGCACAGTCCAGGTCTCTTGGAATACAGTCCACTGTGCATGTGAGGCTTGACCTAGCTTTGCTGTGGTCCTGTTCAGTGTACACAGGTGTGGATTATTGGCCCTCAGGATGCACTTGGGCAGGCCAGTTCTTATTGCTTGAGCTCGTACATGAATGCTCGTACAGTGAGCATCCTGCAGGGCAACTTCTCTTCTCTTCAGGACATTCTTCCTCAGCCCAGTTTTCTGAAAAGTCAGCTCTCACAGTTAACTCTTTATATGAGGCAATACACAAATTTGGTCATGGATTTGTTCCTAGCAGGCCAGGATTAGAATTCGGGATTCTTCCAATACCCAAAGCCTACACACACTATGAAGGCTCAAGTGACTCATTTTGGTGGATCAAATGACAGGATCTTTGATTACCTGGTAGCTGTGAGTGTCTGTCGTGTATCCTAAGAGTATGTGCATGTCAGTCTGTTTGGCCATCTGTCTGTCCACACACGTGTGCATGTGTGTGTTGGTGTCGGTGTCCATGTGTTTGTGTATGTGCCCATCCCCTTCCTTTTAGAAGTGTTCTGTGTCACATCTTCTACTACAGCAAGTACTCTCAAGTGAGGAAATACTAAGCCATGGAAGATTTTATGACCCTCCTGTGCTAGAAGCAAGGTTCTAAGACCGCCAGGGGCAGGGAGCAGTGTGCCTCATAGATAAGACAGTGGTTGTTTATGGGAGCATGGTTCTGCCCGTCCCAAGAATGTGTCCAGGTCTAAAACAGGCCAAACAAATTTCAGCTTGGCCAGCACTTGTGACCACTTTCCTCAGAAGTGTCAATTAGACAGGGGTAATTCTCTGTGTGCAAAGGAGCCAGGCTTTAGATTCTTGCTTTTATCAATGGTCATGCACGGTTTCTGATGTTCAGACAATGGTTCTTGGGTTTCTTTTCTATTTGTTGCCAAGAAGGGCAGCTTAGACCTGGCTGTATGTTCAACCTCAGGTTGTCAGGGAGATTGAATTTCTGGTACATTAAGCTACTGAGATCTGACCTGCAGTATTTATATACTACAGTAGGGTGCTCGTTCTTACAGGCGTGGTAAGCACTTTGGCATGTAGCAATGAGCTCATCACACAGGTGAGGAAGAAACAAATAAACAGGATGTCACATGACGTGTGTGATGTCGATAAATGTTCAGAAAAAATAAAGCAGAAGGGACCTGATGCATTAGGTGAGGTCCTGAGGTGTTAGCCGACCTTTGGATAAAGCCTGAGGGAAGGAGGGAAGAGTGTGTAGGAAGGACTGCACTGACAAGAAAGGCGTCCCCAGCCTGCGACAGCAGGGGATGTCCAGGCATAGGCCCTGCTGGGCTTTGGGGGTGTCGTGCCACAGTCACAGAAGATATATAAAGAGTACAGTGTCGCAGGGCGGTGGTGGCGCACGCCTTTAATCCCAGCACTTGGGAGGCAGAGGCAGGCGGATTTCTGAGTTCAAGGCCAGCCTGGTCTACAGAGTGAGTTCCAGGACAGCCAGGACTACACAGAGAAACCTTGTCTCAAAAAACCAAAAAATAAAAAATTTAAAAAATTTTAAAAAAGAGTACAGTGTGATCAGTGCACATGTTCTCAGGCCCCAGAAGTACGCTTGACACAGTGTGGGACCCTGAGCCCACCAGGTCAGAGACACAGGCACTGGGGGTTATAGTGGTGGCTAAAGTAACAGACCTGGGCCAGAAAAGAGGATTGAGCATAGAACACCAGCACCGGAACCTGATGAGAAAGAAAGCAGGTAAACAAAGTAGTCTGTGCATTGAAAGAGCATCAGGGCCCAGCCAGCTTACAGCACACAGGAAGTCAGGTGCTGCCTCTGTATGATACTGAAGGTCCAAGTGTTAGGACCTTCAGCTAGCACCTGCTACTGATGCTCCAAGTACTTATGTGTAGTGTCCCTGTTGCCCTGAGAGTCCTGGCAGCCACTCTGACCAGCCAGGGGAGTTGCTGTGCGAGAGACACAGAACCTGGGGACCTTGTCTAGTTAGAGAAACGCAGGGGGTGTAAAACTGGTAGTAGCAGTCACACACACAAACTGCATCTCGGTAACCGATGTCACGGGCACAATCTGGTGGCGTTGAGAACAGTTGTGTAATGTACAACCATCACCAGGCAGCCCCAGAACTGTTAAAAAAAAATGAAATTTCACACTCACTCATACATCTTCCCCAAAGTAGCACAGAATTACCCAACCTCCCATGAGAAGTGTAATACAAAGATGCAGTAACTCTCATGCACAACAGTCCATACTGGTTTAAAAGAGGCTGGGCTTGCTGGTTTGGTGGAACACTTACTGCTGTAGGTGGGGTTAAAATTTGGGGAGAGTTCTACGAAAAGAAATCCAATGAGACTCTAGCTTTTCCTACTAACACCTGTTGCAGATTGAAGGCCCTCAACATAAGGTGGGCTGCTTAGCACATTTTGTTGCCTTGTGATGTCTGAGTCTCCTAAATGGCATGTGGGGGTGACCAGTGTTCACAGTGTTACCTATCTACTGACTCACTGTGTGTGTCCAGTAAATTCTATCGTGGACTGAATGTAGGTTTGTCTCTGCTATCTGCTTCTGAAAGTGTCCTACAAAGCTGGGCCTGGCAGTGTATACCTAGTATTTCCCACACTTGGGAGGTAGAGGTTCAGGACTTCAAGACCAGCCTTGGCTGCTTAGCAACTTTGATGCTTGCATGGGTTACTTGAGACCCCGTCCCAACATGTCCTGACAGGGTAAAGTCTGACTTGTGGCCCTCATCCACCTTTTACAGGGAATTGCCCCATATTTGATGCTTCTCTTTGAACTTCCTCCTGTTTTAGGAGAGAGCGCCCTCTGCTGAATGAGCCCGGCTAGGAGCCACACCTCACAGTCATCTCTTGTCACTTGTGCTTCTGCACTGCACTAGCTCTGGGCCCTTCTCTTCCTCATAGTTCCCTTGCCCTTCAAAATTGAGTTTATTTCTGAAGATGAGGATTCCACATAGAAGCCTCATTCATTTACTTTTTCTCTAAGAATGCTTCTTGTCTAAGGAGCCTGCTTCCCATCCTTCGTCTCCCAAGTAAAATTAGCTCTGTATTTAAGAAACACAATTGTACCTTGGGGTAAAAGGCAGGCTCTACTATGAAATGCATGGGGGATATGGCAACTGCTGCGAGGTGTAAGCAGAGCTGAGCCCCTTCCCCAGTCACTCTTCCATGATGACTCCTCCTCCATGTGCAGTAGAGCCTGACATAAAGCTCCTGATGGTTTCCTTCAATCACATCTGGTCCCCAGGCATCTTAGTAAAGGATGTTCACCTTGTACCAGTGTTGCCTAGTTGCACAGATGAGCACCCCAGAGTCCATAGAGCCCTGTCAGAGCTAGGCAGGTGTGAACTCAGGCAATGCCTAGCCCTCCTGCTTTCCAGCCTTATCGTGTATTTTTCTTGTTACCCTCCTTTGCCTTTGGTTTTCCAATTCAAGCATATGCCATAGTTTTTTGTATCTTTGTATATATTATAATTGAGGGCTGTCAGCATATAAAAGGGTGGACTTTTAAATTAGACTTTCGAGATTCAAATCCTAGCCCTTCTCATGGCTACTCCTCTGACAAAGACTTTCGTTTTCACCTTGTTTCTGACTTCCTCCTATGTAGAAAGGAAAAGATAGATTAAGATCTGTCACCTAGGGGTTTTCAGGAATTAAATGAGTTAATACATAAAGAACTCAAACCAGCAATTGCCAAATAAGCTCTTGAAAATGTTAATCAGCTGTGTTAAATGTCAGGTACCCGCTGTGCCCTTTGTTCATTCCAGGCCTGTTCATGACTGATTCATTTAGTGCTGGAATCACACTTGTGCACATTTCTTGCTGAATTGTTTTTGTTCACTGTACGTTTTTTTCTGTTGGTTTGAAGCCGATGGTCCCTAGGAAGCTTTCTGGACTAGTTTCTGTTCCACGAAGTTTGCAGGCAAGGATTTTAATTCAAGGGGAGCGCCTGTCTTGGCTGTGTGTGTCTCCTTGATCTTTTGTCCTAGTACTAATTACTACACACAATTCCTACTGGCTACTGGCTTTTGCATATCACCCGTGCCTGGGTACATTGCTTGATGCAGATGTTTTTAATCAACTTCTTCAGCTTTGATCTGGTTACCCTTGCTTTACAGATGGGGAAATGGCAGTTTTCCTATAGCAGAACCCAAGGGTGGTCCCTGGAACTTCACATTTTCAAGTCTTGGTCAAAGGTGGCTACTTTTCTTGCAGCTATTTACATAAAAGAACATCTTTATCATGAGCTTTGGCATTAGATAATTATATTTACATTACAATTTGTATTTATGGGACACTTCAGGCAGTTTTGGGTGTTCAGTGAGTCAAGGAGCACCTGTGTGTAGAACCCCTTTGCTGGGCCCAATATAGTTGGGCTGAGGTTTGACTTTGGAGGACATACTGTCACAAGATCAGGCTTATGCTCTCAACTGTCTTGAATTGTGATTTGAGCATTGCATTCCACACATGTACACTTAAAATGATCACAATAGCTTTCTAGTTAGGCCCTCCTCACTCCATCCAACCCACCAACCCTGTCTTGGAGTTTCCGTTAATGAGTATGGTGGTATGACAACAGGAGTTAACATTTGGGTGGTAACTCTCCTACTAGGAGCTTAGTGTCAGTAAGAACAATATGGAAGTTGATATTTGTTAGAGACCATTTATGTTGCTCATGAAGAAGGCTTAGACATGTGTAGCACAATCCACATGTCAGTGACGAGTGTAGTACTAAGAACAAAGCATGCCTTTTTCTAGTCCTGCGTTTATGGTTCATTTGGTGACACCTAGATTAACCCTCTAGGATAGCCACTTGGGCCTGAAAGACAAAGTCTTTAGTGGGCTGTGGATAGGGCTGTCATAGAGTAAATAACCAGGCTGGAGGACCTACTGCCCCAGCCTTTGCCAGATTCGAGCTATGTTTCTGTTAGATCTTGTGAGCAGCCTTTCTATGGAGGAAGGGGAGAACAGGACTTGAAGATGATGTTGGTGATCACCTCTTAGAAGCATAGCATTCGTCAGTCATGGCGGCAGAGACCTGTGTGACTGTAACACTTGAGAAGCTGAGGCTAGAGGATGAAGAGTTCCAAGCCAGTCTGGGCTTCTTAGGAGATTGCCACCCTTACCCTCCCCAAATGCATCATACGATGTCTGGGAATCCGTTTCCATATCACAGCGGTCATTGGGTCAACTGTGTGAGGGTGTCTCGCCTTTATGAGTTGCTCTTTAGAGTAGTGCAGTAGAGATTAGCTTATTGGTGACCTCATCCTAACTCATGAAGCTGGGTACAATCTGATTTGTCTTTGTGCTGTTTTACTCAGTATACCTGGAACATCTTGGTTACAAGGGTTTGGTTCCGGCCAGGTTATAAAGATCCATTGACAATGTCCTTAAAAATTGGATTCTAACACAAAATAATGCATTCCTGATTAAGTCATGGTTGCTCATCCATGTACATGACTTTGAAGAGATTCCTAACTCCATTCTCTAGAATCCAGAAACAAGATAGCTATCAAGAATATTAGTTCCCGCTTCTTGAGTTGCTGTGGATGCCTTTGTGGGCACAAGCCTTATAGTTCATGTGGACACACAAAACTCTCCAGGATGCAAACTAAGAGGGCCTCAGCCTGGCATACAGCCTAAAGATCTAAGCTCTGAGAGATGTGTATAAGTTCTGCTGTTTTGTTTTTGTCAAGGAGGTAGCATGAGCTTACTGTCTGGCTTGAGACTATTAAATGTGCTTTAATGAATGAGATTCCAGCTGGTAACAACTGACTCCACCAACTTTTGTTTTTATAAAAGGAACTCATCCTTTCCTGGACACAGAACTGTTAGCATTACCTGAAACAGTATTATTTACAGCTACCCTGTGAAATAACTCATTATTATAACACATGATGTAACAAGGAAACAAATACCTCACACTTCTAACTTTGGGGCAGCTTGTTTTAATAAATATAAAAGCCTGTTGTAGATAACAGTGTGAGCTATCAGGATAGCTCTTTAATTTGTTCATCTTTAGTTTGTAACTCCAAAGCCATTTCCTCATAAATACCTAAAGAGATGGCATTTATTCTTGAGCTTGTGCAGGGCAAGTTCTCATCAGCTTTACCTTCTTCTGACAACACATCAGTCCCTCCCTGGCCAAGTCCAGCAGGGCATGTCTGCACATGGGATGTCTGCCCTGCTTCATGGTCAACATAGAAAGGCAGCGCATGGTTTTCTTGTTCTTTGGAGCAAAGATGAGGTTATTGCATGGTCAATAAGAGAGGCTCACAGTCCTCAGCAACTAACCAGAAGGCTGCCTTGTCATTCATAGTTGCCTCACTCTTGCCTAAGCTGGCTGGTCTCTGACAAACAGGGTTTTCTTATCGCAAAATGACTCTTCCCATGAGGCTGAGTGATGGGAAGTTTCTCTAAGACAGCCATTGTTTTCCACAAATATATCAAAAGCAATTTTAAAAAAACGAAGCCATGTTTCTCAGGTTTGTATTGATGTGTAAAACTCAGGGCCAAAACTGGCTGTCCTTACTGCTGCATCCCCTTGCCTCTTGTGGGACCTAAGACCATTTACTAAGGCACAAGAAGTTTGCTTGTGTGTTTCTGAGGAAAGAAGACAGGACCTAGTTTTAAAAAGGTTTGGAAATAATAGTGCCTAAGAAGATTCCATTGTAGTTTTTTTTTTTTTTTTTTTTTTTTTTTAATATATTTTCAAATTGAAGTATACTGAAACCTAAGCCAATCTGGACCCAAGTTCTTGCCATAAAGCACAGAAGGTGAAAGCTGAGCTAGAGTTTGGCACAGGAGGAGGAGCATCTCCTGAGAAGGACCCACAGTGTAGGTCTCGGCAGCAGTTTGGAGCAAGAAGCCGAGAAAATAGCTATCCTTCTGGATCCCTTCCATCAGGAAGTCAGCTGTGAACCGATGGAATCCAGGTAGAACAGATGCCTCCAAACAAGCACTGGGAGTCTTTACCACTAGTAGATGCATACTGAAAATCGGATCATCAAAAAATATTTGGGGGCGGGGGGAGAAAAGAAAAAGAAGAAACCAGAGCCAGAAAGATGAGAGAAAGAAAGACTAAGCTGTGGAAGAGGTAGCAGGAATGTCTGAACATTCTCAGCTACACAGAGCAGCCAACATTAATACTGCTGAAGTTGGGGGAAATAAAAATCAAGTGAAAGTAAGTTTTGTAACTTTGGGAAGACTCTCAAGAATAATCTTATCTCCTGTCCTGTTATTCTGATAGGAGGGAGTATGTTTAGACACCATAACAGACAACGATAGTCTTTGTAATTTTTCTATTGCTTTTTACAAATAGCCTCACAAAAGCAACTGGATGATAAAAGCGTTTATTTTGTCTCAGAATGCAGTCCATCCTGGCAGGAATGTCAAGGCAGTGGGAGCTGGAAGCAGCTGTTCACATTGCATTCATAATCAAGAGTCAAAGAGCAGTGAATGCTTGTGCTTAATTCACTTAGTTCCTAGCCCAGGGAATGGTGCCGCCCATTGTGGGCAGGTCTTCCCACTTCAGTGAACCTAATCAAGATGATAAGCCCTGGGCAGACCCAGAGACCTACTTCCTATTTGACTCAGTCTAATTAGGTTGGCAGTTGAGAGTAACTGTCACTCAGCTGTCACAGCATATTAGAAGATTTAAGGGCAGTCACTTAAAAGCATACAACTCATGAAAAGGGAAAAAGAAATACATAAAACAAGAATAAATAGAATGAAATCATCAAAATAGACACAGATAACTTAATCATAATTAAGTGCTAGAATATCAGATACATAAAATAGAATTATTTTAAAGTCGAAAAGACAAAGGCACCCCTCTCCACCTTTCTTCCCCTCCCCTACTTTCTTTCTCCTCCCCCTCCCCTTCCTCCTCCCCTCCAGATGTTGTCTCACTATTTAGCAGTGGCTGACCTTGAACTCACAGAGAAACAGTTACCTCTTTATCCTAAGTGCTGAAATTAAAATTATGTGGCACCATGCCTGAAAAATGTGTTCTTAATTTATCCTTGTACCAAACCAGAAAGCAAACACCAAGAAAGACTAAAATTTATAATGTGTTCTTTGATTATAAGTTCCTAGATTAGAAACTGAATGTTTAATTAAACATTTTGGAAATTTAAATTCATTATCTTGAGAGCCTTTGAGAGTTAAGAGAACACCTAGAATCAAATAGTTGTTAGCATTGTGTTTGAGTCATGGATTACAGGAAGAACATCAGGAAAGTCAAAGGGAAAAACAAGAACAGAAAATAATAAGAGAAAATAAAAACACGGATTCCGTTGAAGATACAGATCTAAAACCTGGCCCTTTACAAAAAAGGACGAGAGGATTGAGCTAAGTATTGGGAATGAAAAGGAGACCATGTCTGTCTTTATCAAGGTAGACATTGCAATCTGTGTAATAAAAATGATTGCCCAGATTGATATTCAAGACGAAGGAGCACATTGAGGACATGGGGTCAGTGCATAGACAAGACCCCACACTTGCACACCAACATTCCAGACCCACAGAGCTCACTGGTGTCTCCTCCTCTTTCAGAAGAGCGAATTGCTCACATTCCACCTTTACTTTGATTTCTCTTTCATTTTCAAACCAGTACAAAATCTCTACCACAAAAAGACAGTGGATGGATTCCTTAAGCCCACCTTGTCACCTCATGCTAACAGTTACATGCTTTGTTGTTTGTATTTCATCTGTGATCTCAGCTTTTCTTGGTAGTTTAAATTGTTGTTTTGGATGTGCTTTAAAGCAAAATCTGTTCTTCAGATGGTTCTTAGCTTACAGTAGAGCTATGTTTTGACTAACTTATTGCAACTTGAAAATGCCCTAAAGTCAAAAGCAGCTGCGACCCTGGGTACCACCTCCCAAGCTCTGCAAAGGTGTGGTAGAGATCCAGCTGCTTACCCTCCCGCTTGCTTCCTCCAGTCCCCTTGCTAGCTGAGGACATTTCAGGACTCTGTACATACAGTTGGGCACACAGTGATAGATGGAGGAATATGTATTCATAAAAACTGTACTTTGGGAAGAACAGTGGAAATGGGCAGTGACTGACTGGAAGAACACACAGACATGTAAAGACAGAGTTGTCTGCCAATGAGTACGCAGAGCAGACCTTTGAGCTCTGTAGAGGCATCACGATAGGTAGGAGTCTGCCTTGTGATGCTGATGCTAGAAGATGCTTTTGATTTCTGTCAGTGTAGTCAAGTCATCCTGCCTCCCAAACATCCTTGTCTGCCGTTAGACTTATATGTGTGTGCAAGTGTCCACTTAGGGTTTGAGTTGTGTTTTGTGGACTATAGAACAGCCTTGTTACATTTCACACAGGGGTGAGTTTTATTCCTCTGATGGATGTGCACTGTTAGCAGAAGACTGGGTTTTTAACAACAAAGTAACAGCTTATAATTGAAAACATTTTTAATTAAACCCAGTGGGTGAGATGTACAAATGTCTCTTCTGTGAAGAGCCTGCTTATCTGATGCCTGGTATATTCTGTATTTGGTTTAGTTTTGGCTTGCTTTGGGATTTGTATTATGTTCTTTGCTTTTTGCTGTAAAATATGTAGCTAAAGAAACTTAGGAGATTCATTGGGACTCATAGTTTAAGAGAATACAGTCATGACAGGGTCTCAAAGCCAGGAGTTGCTGCTTGCTTTTGTAGCGGAGGAAGCACAGTCAGTCATGACAGGGAGGCAGAGCTGGAAGCTGCTTACTCCTGTGGCCAGGGGAGCTTGCTCACAGCTCTTCAGTTTAGGAAGTAGGTGACAGGTATAAGCCCGAAAGCCCAGTCTTCAGCCACCAGCTTCTCCAGCTGAGCCCTTCTAAAGGTTCCCAGACCACTTAATTTCCAACAGGAGGTCCAAACACATGAGCCTGGCCAGAACATTCATACCCACGTCAGTACAGGGCTGAGTGTTTTGCTCATGGAACATGAGGTTTTAAAGTGAGTATTCTGGCAAAAGTTTAAAATTTTAAGATAAATTCAGATAAACTGTAGTTTTTAACTTTTCTGTGGTGTTATGAAAATAGAACCAGACAGAAAATTCCCAGCCTCAGAATTTCTAGTTATCTATTTTTAACCCCTCCACAGTTCCATCTTTGTCTCTATCCATTTAATAAAGCCAGGCTGTACAGCGTGGTACCAGCCATTCAGATGCACGACAGAAATCTCTTTCTATGACTTCTTCAAGCATTCCATTTATCATGTTTGGTTTGCATGGCCCAAGAGAAATAGAAATGCTTTCTTCTGTTCTGAGGAATCTGAAGAGGGGTGCAGTTGTGAAGTGAGCGCATAGTTGTGTTTGCAGTTGTAGCATTGTGTGAAGTGGTTCTGATCACCCTGTGTATATAGTACATACATGCAGATTTGATTCAGTTTGTAATCTGTCGAGTATAAAAGCAGCAAACAGGTTTATTTGTACCAGATGCCATTCTGCACGTAGAGAAAGGATACACAGACAGACAGACCCGGGAATATGATTAATTAACCTTGTCTTTTTTTTCAGCAGCATTTCCCTTAATATTTTTAATTTATTTTGATTTGGGTAAACCTCTTAAGAAAAAAGTGGATTGGGCTGGCATGATAGCTCAGTAGATAAACTCATTTGCTGCCAAGTCTGACAGCTTGAGTTTGATTGATTCAAAAATGGGTGGATAATATAACAAGTGTCAGGACTTTCAGTGAGAAAGATCCATTTAATCTTTTTGTTCATAGAGAACTTTGGATCTCATTGAGGTGGAGAGAATTACAATATCCAGAGTGGCCTCATACACAGTCACTGTGTTCTGTCATCTTACTGCTGTGCATCTAGTGTCTGCATGACGGGGAAAGTAGATCACAGCATCGCTGTGATGTGCAGTAGTTGGGGTGGATGGAAATTCACACGTGCTACTGACCTAAGCAACAGCCTTTCTCCTTTGTCTTTGTTCTGGAAGTTAGCTTAATATATGACACTTTGGAAAACACTTAAACTGCAGCCTTACTCCTGCAACCCGCTTTAAGGATAAACTGGGTGAATGCAGTAATGAAGGTATAACATGAGGTATGGTGTGCTCAAGATGGTTGAATGGGCACACAGACGGGGATGCAGCTGTGTGAGCACAGCCATGGAGTCCTCTCACCTGCCCACCCACTCTCCTGCCCTCCGCCTGTCTGAGCATGAGCACATGTGGGTGTCTCCAGCTCCTTCCTTGGAATTCCTTAGCCGCGTCCCCACTAGTAAGTAGACTGCTTTAAAACCTCTCGTGCTCACTGCAAGGTTGCAGCGCTCTGTACAATCCACACTTGGCCTCCAAAGAGCTTCCTCACAGCCTGGTAAGCCTTACACTTGGCTGAGATAAAATGATACTTGTGTTTACCGATGATGTTTTTGTTTATGAGTTGCTTAGAATTTGTCCCACACTCAGTTTGTAGTGCTGGCCTTACTGATATGAAAGACAAAATTATACAGTATCAATTTCCTGACACACAGCAGCTCTGACTTAGGTGGCTGTGTTTTGTACACAGGCACACGTGTGCAGTGTTGGCATTGGAGATGGCTGTGTGCTTCAGCTTAGGCCTTGGGTATTATTATGCTGGGTTCCTCATGGGAAGCTCTTTTGCATAGCTACACGGGCTGCTGCACACCCAGGGTAGTTTTAGATACTGTTGGCCAGAGGCTCTTTTCATGCCGAGAGCCATGTAGATGGTCTTCTGTGTGAGGTACAGTAGAAGATGCTTAGATCTCAGGTGTATAGAATCTTAACAGATGTGTGCACTTGTATAACTACTGTCTGCCAGACATTACGACCGTTGTCATCCATGAAATTCACTTGTGTCCCTTTCATTGCCTCCGCCACACACAAACTTAGTCCAGCGTCTTTTTCCATACCTTTCTACCGTGTAGCATGTCACTGCCCGACACACAAGGTTTGGTTGTTCTTGTCACCTGAGTCGGTAGCCATCCTTGGCTCTAATGAGCACCCAATGTAAGTCAGTTTATAAGAAATGTATTTAGGCTCAAGGTTTCAGAGATTTCAGCTCATGGTTGTTGCTTGGCTCTGGTGCCTTTGGCGAGGCAGCCAGCAGCATGCCATGTTAGGATTGGGGAGTGGAGGAAGGCACTTATCTCACCACATCCTGGAAGCAGAGACAAGCACGGGCCGGAGTTCCCAGTGTCCCCTTTAAGTGTCACTCTCGATTACCACGCACTTAGGAGACCAAGCCTGTAAAACACATTAAGCTGCACAGTTGTTAAGTGAAGTACGACTTTGAAGTATAGCAGACAATGTTGGGAACAGTGAAACCCGGAACAGCATGTACTTGGATCTTAAAGAGATGCTGACTAGGGAGGAGCATCTACCAGGAGGCGTCTTTACAGATTTCTTTATAAAAACAGAACTAACTTTGTCTCATTTGTATCAGGCTTCTGTCCCCCATTCTCCATTTCAAATACTGAAACACAATCCTTGTTGTGCTGCCGCCGTTGCAAGTTCGCTGGTACCTTCTACTGTGTGGGAGCACACAGACATCCCCATCTGAGGGGATTGGTCCCCATTGGACAGTTGTACCCTGACTGAGCAGTAAACTTGTGTTGTTTGTAAGTAACGTAAGCAGCCCCAATAGACGGACACTGGCAGGTGCTGGGTGTGGAGTGGTTGGCATCTGTGTCAGCCACTCACCCACCCACACACACCCTGTGGGGAGATTTTGATGAAGTCTTGTTTTGTCATTTTCTTGCTTTCATGACTATGCTTTTTTGTGACTCTAGAGATATTTGTCTCCTCCCAAACCATAAGGATAGTGTCTTTGTGTTTGGTCTAAAAGCTTTATGGTTTTAGATTTTATTCCTGGTCTATACTATGTTTTCAATTAACATGATAATGAGGACTGTGGTCCCATTTTATTTTATTTTTTACCAACTGGATGCCCAGTATTCTGGAACCTTTTTATTTTGTGGTGACAGGTCTCCTGTAGCACAGGCTGGCGTTCATTAAAGGAACAAAGTCTGTAACTGAGGATACAGTTGAGGGTCTGACTTTTGCCTCTTTCTCTTGGTGACTGATGATCAAATCCCTGGCTTCCTGTGCGCTTGCAAGCACTCTGCCAACTAAGCTTTCTTCCCTGGTCTCCCAGGCTATGGGTGCCTTTATAGAATCAGTGTATGGTTGCACAGATGGGAGTCTTTCTAGATAATTCCCTTAGATTTCATCCACCATGGCTGATATCCCCATACTCCTTTGGAAGGATAACTGTTAGGACTCTGCTTACCTGTCTGTTTGCTAGCCCTGTCTCTTTCCCCCAAATCTCCCAGGTTTTGTGACCCTGTGACTTGTTCTTCCCTCCTTGTAGTAGCTATGACTCAGATAGAGACAGAGTATAGAGAAACCCCAAGGGCTCATTGGAAGTACTAAACTGAAGAGCTGGGTGGCTGGCCCTATTAGCATCCTGGCTTTTTGTGACAAAGTGGCAGAGCTGCTGGTCTGTCTGTTGCTCCCGCTCCAAGGGGAGGGCGTTACACTCAGTCTACAGAGTTCCCCACAATGCCCTGACCTGGGCTGCTGGTGGTTCAGGTAAACTACAAGCTGTGATGTCCCCTAGCTGCTTTTTTGCAGCTTCATAGGCAGCAAATACAAACGGAACATGACATTCCTGCTCCTGGGTGGAAGGCCAGAGTTCACAGTTCTCTCCTGTGACTCTTGCTGCGTGTGTACCTACTCCCTATGCTTGTCTAGCTTTTGTTCTGTTGCTTAGAAAACCACAAATGGCAGATTAAAATCACCCTTCTTTCAGCCTGCAAAATTGTTGGGGTGGTCAAACATGGCTGTTCAGGTGAGGACCAAACAGCTCTGGGCCTCAGTCTGAAAAGACTGCCAGAACAGAGGAGAGGCTCCACTCCTTCCCCTACACAGAGCTGACTTAGTTACCCCAGAGGAAGGATGGTGCCACCTGGCTAGTCAGGTTTTTAGACTGTTTTTAGACAGGCCTCTGGAAAAAGAACAAGCTTCCATAATTTGAACTGAACCATTCATCTTAAATATAACCTGTACAGAAGCACTGTTGGAGGCAGTCAGCCTGGGTCCTGTGACATGTTGCTTCCCAGAGCCAGTGTGCATGGTTGGGGCTGTATTTCTTGTGTTGAAGGCCAGGCCTTCTCTCTCCCAAAAATGTGATAACTTACATCTTAAGGTTGAAGTCGAGCCTCAAGTACCCACAGAAAGGAATTATCAGCTCACTTAGCCTTCATATCTCTGAGATAGTGGGCATCTCTCCAAATGAAATCCCACTGATTATTGGATCCGTTCTGAAGGGATCACTGATGTGCCTGGGTGTATGTTCTTTATGGGCTGTCCCTACCCTGTGTGAGCCACAGAGTGACAAGATGTTCATCCATAACTTTTTTTGAAATTACCTTGGCACTGGGAGATGCTCTGTTAACCTTGACTCACTGGCCAGCATTTTATGGATGATAGAACGTTCTGTATTTCCTCTCTCAGGCCACAACAGGATCCTGGCAGACACGGAAGCATCCAGTTACACTTATGTTAATGGCCTCAGCCACGAAAAATGACACGTCAGCTCAGTGAATGAATCCTCTTTCAATACTATTTGACATCTTTATGCAGCCCGCCAGACGTAATTAAGAGACATGTTTTTTGTGTGGATTCACATTTCCATTTGGGTTCTTGTAGTCTGAAGAAGTGTGTCAGTATTTCTTGTAGAGAAGATTCACTAGCAACAGAATCTGTCTTTATCTGGGAATATTTAGCACAGTCTTATGTTCACAATACAAAGTGCAGACTGTTTTGAGCAGAGAGTAAAGATAGTTCCACAGAGGGCTTAGGAAGAGACCCACGGCCGCCTCCTCCTTTACCAACAGACTGCAGCAAAGTGGTGCGTTGTGGGAAATGTGCGTTCAGGCAGCCCACAGCTGAGGGGCAGCATTCTAACTGACAGTGGGGAAAGTAGCCATTGTGGTATCCTACAGAGCAGTTTCTGAAGTTCTGTGCTAGTTCATCTCCCACTTTGCCAGATGCTGGCCTTTCCCCTATCTGTATTGCTGGCCTTTCCCCTGTCTCTATTGCTGGACTTTATATTTCTGGACTCAATACAATAAGTGTATAGACTCTTAGGTGGAATTGTATTATTGAGTCTATAGCATGCAGAAGAATGGTATGTTACAAGTCTATGTGCCCATAAATACAGCAGTATAGTGCAGGAAGCCCACAATGAAACCCCCAAAACAACAGCAACAAAACTCTGCAGGAAAAGCGACATCACCAAAATGAGACAGGATCTGATGAGAGTATCAAATAGGCAGAAGATGTGGTCACTGTCTGAAAGACTGACAGTTTATAAACAGCACCTTAGATGTGCTGTACCACTGTTTTTCTGTGCCTATTATTCCCAATGATAAGTCAGCTTAAATCTTACTAGAATTTTCTTCTACAGGATGGAGTCATTTCTTTGCCTTTATTTTCAGCATTATACTGTGGCTGTGTCTGTGGAGGCATCCCACTTGTTACTTGTAACTTTTTCCAGTTGCATATGCTGCCTGTAAAGAAACTTGATTGTCTGGGGGAGGTGGCCCAGTGAGCTAAGCGCTTGCTACATAAGTGTGAGACTTGAGTTTTATATCTGCAGAACTCACAAAAATCTGGATTCCTAGCTCATGCCCACAATCCGAGTGCTCTTACAGTAAGAGGGGAAGGGGAAACGGGATGGCCCTTGGAGGCTGGTGGGTCAGTGACAGTGTTAAGCTGTTGTTGTTATTTGGTGTTATACTTAGCTCATTCCATACTATTACATACTAAAAGCTTGTTGTCTACCCCATTGCCCCAGTCTGATCCCATTAAATCTAGGCAGGCCGGTTTCTGAAAACATTTGTACTTAACTCATAGGTCTCAGTCAATCTCCACCTCCCCTGCCCCCCATGGTTCATTCTTTCTTTTGGGGGCACTTTTAGGTGGGAACTTCCCTGCACTATGCAGCTAGCCACATGTTATCTGGGGGTCTTACAGATTTCCTCTCCCAGGACAAAGTGTCTGAAGCACTACTGAGGTATAACCTCTGATCTCTACTCACTCCACCAGCCCAGGGCCTGATGCAAGCCCAGCACTGCCTGGCCACCTTGGAGTAGAGCCTCCAGTGTATTGTGCTGGCTGGAGGAATCCCTTGATCTTTTGCTGCTTCTCATCAGGGAATTCACGTACTGTTTATTCACAGCCAGCTTTGCTACTTTGGAGTGCTGTCTACTGAGAACCTTGCTCCCTACCCCAGAGGGAAGTTCCTTTGCTTTTTGAGGCATTTGCACATCCAGCACCTGAGACAGCAGCTCTTTGCTTCAAGGTTATGCAGGTGTATGTCCTGTATGGCTCACAGGGAGGGAGCCTTACAAATATACGTCTGCCCTGCCCCATACAGATGTCACCCAGGGTCCTTTATTCTGCTGATTTCTGCAGTATCCCTCTTCTGTGGTAAGCCATAGCCATGCTGAGTTTTCATGGTCCTTAGATACATTGTTACTCAGAAATGTGCCTGAGCTTGAACGGGTTGATTCAGTTTGGTCCTCCTGCTTTTGTGACATGTCCTGTCTGCCACCCACCTAGATTTCTACTTTACTTTCAACCCAGGCTTTGCCCACTGACTGTGCTCTCTGTCTTGAGTTCTACCAGCTAAAGCCCATCCTCTGCAAAGCAAAAGCTGATGTGGGCTGCTTCCCTGTTATAAGAATCTGTTCCCTTCTCTTTTCTCTTAGGGTTTCTTTATAGTGTCTTCAGACAGTTGTATTTAAATTCTTCCTCATTTCTGGCTGTGGAATGCTCTATTTTTGTAATACAGATGCTCAACTTGGGATTACCTCCTGGTAAACCTGTTAAGTTGAAAAAAAATTTTTTTAAAGCCTTTCACACAGTACCCAAGGGGCATCACAGCTGTGCAGCTCAGCCCCCCCAGAGAGAATCAGCTGTTTCCCCTGGCGACAGGCACTGCAGCTGTGCAGCGCAGCAGGACCAGGCTGTGTCTCCACTAGCCTCAAAGGTCAGGATGCCGAAGTCAGAAGTACCGTTTCTATGGAGTCTATATTGCTTTCATGCCCGCATAAAGCCAGAAAGTGTGTCAGGCTGTTACATAAAAACTATTCTTAAAGCTAGAGGCAACTTTTCTTGTTCTCAACAGTCATGACAACTTTTCCAGTGGCTGGTATGTCTTCTTCATTTTTTGCACCTTACAGGTTATCAAAGTTCTTTTTCTGTAAGTAGGGTTTTATGTTATTTTCTCCACCCGACATTGATTGTGGCTTCATACTGGTGCAGGGAGCCTCCTCATACTCCTGAGGAAACATGCTGCCCCGGGGACGTGTGGACAGTGATCTGATGTACCAGATTTCTGCTGTCCGGGCTTTGCAACAAGCATTGGCATTTTGCATTTCTTGCTCTGGTTTTCCTTAAACTGTAATGGTAAATGGAGTTAGGTCTTCTTTGCTTGCATCCAAACAGAGCCTTTCTGCCCTGTGTTCCATTCTGTTTTCTGCAGCCCTGGGCACCTCAGTGCACCTTGCCGGACCTAGAGACCCCAGACTATGGTCCAAATAGGATGACTTTGTAATTTTGCAAGCCATCAGCAGGGGTCTGTAATACTACAGAAGGTTGGGTTTTACTTGTCCTACACTCTAGCTTTTAGATTGAGTTTTAGAAGAAAATCCTAACTCAGAATTTCAGTAACAGCTAAGACCATAGAGATTGAATTTTAAATTTAAAATTTCATTTCACGTGTAACTGTAGGTTTGTTATTAAAGATGCTAATTTGAGATTTTCCTGCCTTCTTCCTTCATTGAGTCATGGCTTTAAAAGTCATAGAGCTTTTCTGTGGGTCTGCATGTTAGCTCCTTCCACAGAACATTAGTTTGTATGAAATTTTTGCCATTAACCTGGTATCACTGGAGTGGCGCTTCTGTACATACTGTAAGAAAGGCACTTTCTAAGAGGTTTTGGAAACAGTTATCTGGGATATAGAAGCTCAGAAAAGGCCTGAGGCTTGACGACAGATGAGTTTTAATGTACATCTGTGGCTATTTTCTCCCTGACCACTGTGAAAGGTCTTAGAAGGTAATTTTAGGTTTACTGTTTCAACAGTTTGTTTAGCGTAAGTGATGTCTGTTTGCAGGTTAACGTTAGCTACTCCAATACATAGTCAACCCACAGCAGTTTCCTGTGTTAAAGGAGACAGTGTCCTCTAGTTGGGGGCAGGAACACACTCATGTGCCCAGCTGTGTGAAGTGTGAGTTAGTACCTTGTGCAGTCTTGAGTCTCCTGTAACTGCCCCTCTCCAACACCAGGTTTATTGCCTCTTGTCACTGGTAGAATGGCAACCTACATGGTGAATTCATCACAAGATTGAGTTGCAAGCCTCCACTCAGTGTCTGATTGTTCCACACAGTCTGAGTGGCTTAGCAACTACAGACTATGGTGGACTCAAATAATGGAGTTTAAATAATGTAATAAATAAGGCTTCCTTTTATAGCACAGGGAAGAGAAGATTGTACATGGTTAGCTTTTGTAGGTGTCGCTGATTTTTGGTGCTTCTGCTTCCTTGTCTCAGAGAAGAGTTGAGTGGTTGGGAGATCATGTGACTGTGAAGCTTAAAACATCTGTTCTTTAGCAATACCCACTGGCTAAGTGTTGCCTTTTTTGGCATCTCGGAACAGTCCAGCCTTGAGCAATTGAGAAGCCCACATTTGTGTCAGGTAACTGCTGAGGCTGGTTCTTATACTGCATCTCCTTTGGCAAAGGGGCAGGGTCCTGGGGGCCCAGAGGAGAAAAGCCAGCATTCAGGGAAAGGGGAGAGAGAAAGAAACCATTCTGTGTCCTCACATGGTCGTCCCAGCTTTAGGGACGTGGAAAGGAGGGTGTTCTGGTTGAATGCACACATTTTTTGGGTAGAAACAGATTTAGGGGAACAAAACAGCATTAAACATAGGTTTTCTTTTAGACATAATCCCTTTCCACTGCACACTTAAAACTTTTAAACTACAGCCATGAAATGGAGTTTTGAAAGACTCTCCAAGAGAAGAAGCCTGTCAGTACTGTGCAGAGCTCTCCTGTTAGCGGTTGTGTGGACCAGCTCACACCTACCTGACTGCAGTTCTTGATGCAGGAAATCTGTTGGTTGTGAAATCTGCTTCCCATTGAGACAAGTCTTTCTGTTCTTAATTCTCCTCATAGAAGTAATAATGTTTAAATTAAGGATGGCCTACAGTTAAGGGCTTTAGTTCTGTCTGTATCTTAAGTAGATCTGTTGGAGAATTCATCTTTTTTTTTTTTTTTTAAAGAATAAAAAGTATCTCTTAGGATAAAGATGGAATATTTCCACATGCTTTTGCTCTTGTGGTCAGTCAACAGCATTATTTGGGTTATTAGGGAACTTGGTAACACACTGGATCTCCTAACCTGGAACTTTGCAAGAAATGTGCTGATGTTCTTATAAAATGGTGGCCTTAGGCCTTTGTGGCCTTAATTAAGAGTTGTTGGCTGATATACAAAATCACACCTGACCACTGTGGTCAGTGTGGTGCTTTTTACATTAAGTGTGGGTGTCACAACAGATTATGGGTGTTTCTGTAATAACGTGGGCATTGTCAAATGTTTTCCTTAGTCTGAATTGTAAGTCTGCCATTTACACTTAGAATGTCAAATAATAGAATGTATTTACAATTGATGTAAATTTGATACACAATATGTCAGTCATCACTGAAAGATCAACATCATCTTTTAAAAGTGTTAGCATATAAAATCCAAGATTTGCGGGGAATAGCCTGACTGTCCTAGAGTACTCCATTAAGAGGAACGTGCTTTGTTGGGTGCTTCAAAGTCACGTTTACCAGACCCTCACATTCCTTTGGGTGAGCCAGCTGCACACCACACAGAAGGCTCTTGCTGCTCATAGCTTATTGCTTGCTGCTGGTCACAGGCTTCAGGTGGTTGATGCTGCCCTAGCTGTGATCCTTAGAACCAACTCAGGCAGTGACGCTGAGTGTCAAAATAAAAAAAAAAGCCCCTCTGAACCATAAACAGAGTAGCTACCTGATGCACATCCGTGGATATATTTTTGGTTTTATAGCTACGAGTGTATTTCCAGTTGATACTTAAAATGAAGATACATTTCTGAAATTATAATATTTCTTGTGGTTAAAACACAACTGATGTTTTAAGACAGGTCCTTCTGTTATAACCCTGGCTGGCCTTGAAACTGCAACTGTCTTCCTGCTTAGGCCCGACTTTTGGGAGGCAGTATCATTTCCGTTTGTTTTGTTGTATGTGTGGTTTTAAAAAAAATTTTTTTTTGACTAATATTAACATCATAAAAATTCATGTTAATGGGATGCCACACAACATTTTGATTTGTGTATACTATTCATACGTTTTGAGTATAAAATGTAAGCATGTAGTTTGAGCTCGTTGCAAGGGAGTCACAGGAGTCCCAACTTCTCTGTTGCCATTTTCTTTTCTGACTGGGACAGGAAAGAAAAGATAACTGTATGGCTCACCTGGGGGGGTTGGGGGGTGGTGGTGGTGGTAGTGATAAAGGTGGTGGAGGTGGTGATGGTGTTGGTGACGCTAATGAATGTTTCCTTGTTAAACTTGTAGCTTTCTCGAGTAATGAGGCTTGTTTCTAACCTTTCTCTCACACGTAGGTGGAAAGTATTGTTGACAAAAGGAAAAACAAGAAAGGGAAGACAGAGTATCTGGTGCGATGGAAAGGCTATGACAGTGAGGATGACACGTGGGAGCCGGAGCAGCACCTGGTAAACTGTGAGGAATACATCCATGACTTCAACCGGCGCCACAGTGAGAGGCAAAAGGAAGGTACCCTGGCTCGTGCCAGCAGAGCCTCCCCCAGCAACGCCCGGAAGCAGATCTCCAGGTCCACCCACAGCGCCCTCTCCAAGACCAACCCCAAAGCACTTGTGGTAGGCAAAGATCATGAGTCCAAAACCAGCCAGCTGTTGGCTACCAGCCAGAAGTTCAGGAAAAACACAGCTCCATCTCTTGCAAACCGCAAGAACATGGACCTCGCCAAGTCAGGGATCAAAATTCTCGTGCCTAAGAGCCCCATTAAGGGCAGGACCTCGGTTGATGGCTTTCAGGGGGAGAGCCCCGAGAAGCTGGACCCTGTGGATCAGGGTGCTGAGGACACTGTAGCCCCAGAGGTGACTGCAGAGAAGCCCACTGGGGCTTTGCTGGGCCCTGGTGCAGAACGAGCCAGGATGGGGAGCAGGCCCCGAATACATCCACTAGTGCCTCAGGTTTCTGGCCCAGTGACTGCTGCCATGGCCACAGGCTTAGCTGTTAATGGAAAAGGTGAGTGTCCAGGTGGGGTGTGATAGGCTTTGTTCATATGCTGGGCAGTAGGTGATCCTAGAGGGCCCTCTATAGAAGGGTCCTCAAATCCTCCTGGGGAGGGAGGGGTCACAGAGCTACCTCCCAGGCCTTTGGGAGGTCTTGACAATATATTGCTTTCCTCAAAACCTTTGTTACTCATCACAAATCAGCACTGGCTGTCCCTGCCCCCACAGCTGTGCCCCACTGTGCAGCGCTCTGTACAGGGTCTCTTCCTAAACAGTCTGGTGGTATTTTATAGCAGGTTTTATGATGCTGTCTACATCTCTTACACACGTCTTTGTTAAGAGCCTACCTGCAGTTTCTCACATGGCCAGTATAGATTTAGACACCATACTCTTTATTCTGCTTGCCTATGTAAGGGTCACATTAGCATTGTGAATCACCAGAAATGCTTCCAGTGAAGGGCATCTTTAGGAGTTTGGTCTGTTTCTTTATGTACAGCTGATCACATCTGTCACATGTTATTTGGGAGTGGGAACTCACTCAGTACAGTGCTGTCTGTCACCATCTCTTGGCTTCCCTACACCCATGACCTGCCCATCTCCTAAGACAGCCTTCCAGGGACCCTTTCTTTTGCCCATCACACCTTAATGCTTGCCTGTTTTTAATGAATTTTTCATACTTATCCATACCCCACTGGCCTGCTGGTCTCTTATGTCTTGATCCTGTCTTCTTGACGCAGCTTTCTCAGATTTGGTTCTGTATACGGGACTCCAGTGAAACCCAGAGCCGCATGCTAACTATGTGGGCGCTGTAGTATTGAGCCCCAGCCCCAGCAGCTAGCTCTACTGTAGCTTTCCACAACTTCCTGCTCTATGCCTTTTGACACCTCCCATCCGTTTCATTCAATAATGGACAGAATGATACCCTCTGACCAAGCTAGTGTGTTGTCTCACTTCCTTAAGTAGCTGGAGTACTTCTAGGTACCCTTGGGCCCCTGCCCCAACCTGTGCGAGCACCATGACAGCATACCCTAGACTGTTCTCATCTACCTCTTGAGCTTCACTTGGCCCTCTTACAGTGTTCTCTGTGTGTACTCTCAGCTCGAGCTTCCTAGATAGAGTATAGGGTTGCTGGGGGAGCCACTTAGCTCCACGGGTAAGGGTCACGTTAGCATTGTTAGCAGTCCTGCCATGGTATGTGCAGCAAGTCTTCCTCTTAGTCTTGACTTGTATGGGACCTCAAGCTGGCTATTAACTGAAATCTGATGTCTTGGCAGCATTTCTCAGATGCATACTAGACACGAGGTCCTGCTCTGCTGGTTTCAGATCAGCCTCATGTGGATGGGAATTCATTTATAAGAATGATGACATTCCATATCCAGCAGCATCACAGACATTCAGAGTTGGAAAAGACTTAATCATCTGCTAGTGATCTCTGTTTCCCAAGTCCAGAGAAAGTGAAAGTTCAGAGCAAGAGCCACTGCCACAGAAAGAATCAAAACAAATATCTCCATTCATTTCCCATGTTCTTCCCATGGTGCCTTGACTAGTGGGTGGGGGGTGGGCATCTGTGTCTGCATTGATGACTTCAGGGGAGGCACTGTGCACAGCTCTGGACATAGACAAGCACTAGTACAGTGGTTGGCACCAGTGACAGCCTGTGAGGCAGACCTCACTTACCACCTGGGTTTGTATGGCCCGCAGGCTGAGAGTGAGCTTCACTTTCTCCTGATGACTTAGGAGCCAAGAGGCTTTCATGTGAAAATGGAACAGAGTAAAGTTGTGTGTCTGTGTGTCTGACTAGAACACAGTTGTGTTCATCTGTGCATGGACTTTCCATGTGCTTGTGTGTCTGCTACACGGACAGCTGAGTCCTGACAGTGCCTGTGTGGCTTAAAGTTTACTGATCCCTGCAACAGGAAGTCACCATTTTTAGGCGTTTATATTTAACTTTCAAGTAGACCGTAAAGGCTTCAGAAGGCCTGAGATCCTCGTTTATCATTCTCGGTAGTTTCTGTGGTTCATGGGAGGAAACATACGATACTCAAACCTTGGACTCAGCAAAGTTGAGACCACCAGTGTGCTAGCTCTAAACCCAGAAGGCTAGCTTTGGTAGATTCCCATGACAGCACTACCTTTCTCTTGCTCCGTCGTGTGCCCCAGCGTGAATTGTGCCCCTCTTAAGTATCCACAATCTGCAAAACCAGCCCTCAGCCAAAGGCTCAGATTCTTGTGTAAGGAGGGTACTGTCTCCAGTTTGGGGCTCTAATAGCTTCCCACTTTTAAAAAGTTTGTACACTTCTGCAAAGGTTATGTGAGCCTAAGAGCTTCAGCTTCTAATCCTGCTGTGGAGCTCGGTGGGTCATTGTGAAGTATCATCCCAGGTCTGTTATATCCCCCTCTGTCCTCTTCACAGTTTCTGCTTGCCTTTATGCTTGTTGATCAGATAGAGCCCTGTGCTGGAATACTTCTGAGAACAGTCTACACTGAGGGGACCAATAGAAGATGCTTGAGAATATGTTTAGGATAATGCGGACTGATCCCTTCCAGCCTATGTCAAGTCTAGACTTGCAGATTTATAAGAATGAATACCATTGACAAGTACTTTCTGGACAAGTGAGATACCAAAGTAGCTAAACAAGACTCAGGTAGACCAGTACTCCCTCCTAAGGCAGACACTAACATGGAGGCCAGTGGGGACTGGAGAGACTGTGAGCAGAACTGTGCCTGCCATGGACCGCTTCTTGAGAAAAGCTTATAGGTAGGCTCCTACAGAACACATGCTCATGGAAGGTAAGGACTTGAAGAGGCCTTTCTGGCCTAGGAGAGAATTGGACAAGCCTCCAACACATTTTTCTCTTCTCAGTGAAGCTCTGCTCAACTGTTGGTCCACATCCGTAGATTTTTTTAAGCAGTTGTTTGTTTTTACTTTCCAGATCCATTTTAGGGCTTCTTCTGTGTAAGAAAACAGATTTGTTTTTCTAAAACTAATCGAAGCAGATACTGGTAGAATCATTGGGAAATAAACTATCTTTCTGTTCAAAACATTAATCATATGTTCAAGGGCTGTATTTACCGCTGAAAACAGATTAGAGTATCTGAATCAGAATGAATGCTTTGGGCCATTTTAATACACTAATACTTTTATAGAATAACCATATATAGTTGGCTTTTAGCTATTTTGAGATAAAAACAAAGGCTTAGAAGGTAGATGTATAGCTTCTCTCATAAATATAGGTGAGTTATTTTCATACTCTTCTACCAGGAGGTCAAAGGTCATTTCTTGAATTGAATTAATTTTACAAAGGAAGTAATTGCTTCTGAAAGCTGTTATTACAACTTCTGGTCACAAATTCAGGTACGTAATTGTTCATCATTTCACAAGTCGGAAATATGAGAATATTGTCAACAAACTTTACAAAAAAAATTAAATAAAACCAGAAGTAAACCCTACCATTGTTACCACACGGAGCTGAACCGCCATCCCAGGAAAGTGACCAGAAGGACTTAACTTGCCGAGGATGTGGACTTGTGACCTGGATCTCTTTCCTCTTACTTTCAAGGAAGTGTAAGTTTTAGGTTAACAGCTAACCTATAGTCCCATAGGCTCTGAAGCAGGGAAGATGAAGTTAGAAGATCAGTGCCCAGCAGTAACCCCTGGGACTACAAGGAAATGTTTTCTTGAGAAGTGTCATTGAGCAGGGTATAATGGCAGAGGCCCATAATCCCAGCATCTAGAAGGCTGACACAGGAGGATTGCTGTGAAGTTTAGGCTAGCTTAGGCTACATAGTGATTTCTGGGGCATGGAGTACTACAGAATAAGGCCGGGAAAACTGAAATGGAAGGAGGCGCACACGTGAAGTTGTATGTGCAAACATTTGGTTTGGGGGAAGCTGGAGTGATGACTCAGTGGCTAAGAATGCTCGATGTTCTTCCAGAGGACCATGTAGTTTGTTCCCAGCACCCACATCAGTGGCTCACACCCGTCTATAATTCCAGTTCCATGAATTCAAACACCCTTTTCTGGCTTCTCTGGGTCAGAAAAATGGTGTACATATTTACAAGCAACCAGGCACATACATACATAAAATAATGATAAATCGGATTTAAAACAAAAAAACGATTGTACAGGCTCCATCATAATTTACTTTATACACATGCATGAAGACCTGAGATTTTATCCTGTCGCTCAGGTAAAAGCTAGATATGATGCCACATGCCTGAAATCTCAATACTGAAATTAGGTGAGTGCCAGATTTAGTGAAAGCTTGCCTCAAAAAAATTGGAGTGGAGGGCTGGGGAGATGGTTCATTCATTTAATAGGTGAAATGTTTGCCGTGCAAGCCTGAGGACCTAAGTTTGAATCTCCAGAACTCATGCAAAAGCCAGGCACGACAGTGTGACTGAATGTTATCTGATATAGGCCAGTTAGTCTGGTACATCAACAAAAAATAACAAGAGACCCAGTGTTAGGCAATGTGGAAGGGCAGGACCAACAGCTAAGACTATCCTCTCTACCTCCACACATGCTTGTGTTCCGATACACTGTGTGTGTGCGTGTGGTTGGCTGGCTGGCTGTCCAAGATTGTCCTCTGACCTCCAGCCCCTTCTCTCTTCCCCTCTCTGCCCCCCCCCCCACGTGCCCCCCCCATCTGGACCTGGTAGACATTTGTTAGAGCCTCCTGTGTAACTATGTCACTTCCTACTCAATACTGAGAAAGGTTATAAAAGTTGAAGCCCAGCGAGCAACTACTTGAGAAGCTCCCTACCCAGTGACAGTTGATGCCTTAAGCAGGCCTTGTGATGCTCAGTAACAGATGGGTCCTTTGTTCCTTGTGATGAGTTTAGTGTACTTTCAAATTCTAATAACCCATTATAAAAACTTGGTTATCCCTAAGACGCCTTCAAAGTATGCAAGTGTAATCACTTTGTTTTAAACTTTATAAATATGCAGGTATTTGCCAATCCATGGAGTGTAACTAAGACCCTTTGGGGAAAGATGCTTGGTTATGCCTCACTGGCAGACCATTTGCCCCACTTAAGCAAGCATGTGTGCGTACACAAAGTCGGTAATTCCATTTGTTACTTACAGGAGTAAAAGCCTGTGAGTGTGAATGGGGGCTTCTTGAAAAGCACACTGTATTGTATCACTATTTCATATAGTTTGGATTTCTTTAGAATTGGCCAATAACATACACTTGAACTTTTTGAGTGCATATTCTCGTGCTTTGGTTTGCTTGATTTTTCTTTATATTCTTATTTGAACAGTTATATTTAATATAGTCTCTTTCCAAAGAATCTGGTGTAGTTTTATTGAAGTATTAAATCTCCCTTTTGAAATCTCATTTTTTTCCCTCTTCTGTGTATGTTAGGCTGACTGAACTAGTTACATTTGCCGACACTCTTAGGCAACTTAATTGAGCCTATGAGACAAGTGAGCCGAATGAAAGGTATAGGCCATTTAACTATTTTTATGCAAGTGCCACAGAAATGAGGAAGTAGCCGACATGTGTAAGAACTTGTGTACTATTTAACAAAGGACGGTATATTGTGCAGAAGCATAGCACAAAGGAAAGGTGGTGGCAAAGTATGGGTGGATACACACGCAGAGTCAAACTGTGAGGTAAGGTTTCTTTGAGCAGATGGGTCTGTCTCTCCAGTGATAAAGTGCTTTTCGGTGTGAAAAAGGCAAGACACAGTAGGAATACTCCCTCTGTGGCTTCATGTTTGAGAGGAGGGAAATTTTCTGATCTTGCACAGCACAGATGGCTTGCCAGGACTCACTGCCGATCACCTCTGAACAGGGGAACAGGCTCCTTGGGAGTGTTTCTCCTTCCTGTCTTGTGAGTATGTTGTAATATTTTCAGGGTGGTGCTTTCCCAATGAGCCATCAAGCTGTGTGGAGGGCATGCTTGTTCATGGTTCTTGCAACCCACTTATAGGCTGGCTTTTCATTGGGAAAACCCAATGAGCCAACCTCAGTGCCCTTGTTGCCAGTCTAGAAACTGGCCAGATGTGAACTTTGACCATTTTTTATGTTGTTATATTTGTGGGGGATGAGCAGTATTCGCCTGCATTTATTTATGCTCCCCACGTGTGTACCTGGAATCCTTCAAGGCCAGAGAGGACATTGAATCCTGTGGAGCTGGAATTTACAGATAGTTGTAAGCTGCCCTGTGAGTGCTAGGAGCCAAACCTGGGTTCTCTCAAAGAACAGCCAACGCTCTTAATCGCTGAGTCACAGAACTATTTACTATAAACATTATTAACATGTGTCTTAGAGGACCTTCCTTGTTTCCACTCCAAGTTCTCCAGAAGTCTTAAACTATATAAATTGTCTTAGTAATGGAAGTTACTAGACCAGTGTAAGAAATGCCTGCACATCCTTTGCCTAGATTGCCCAGTTCATATCTTCCCTTGTTTTATTCTCCTGCCTTTTCTTGCAGCCGTGGTTCAATATAATTACGTACACATGTGTGCAGGCATATTCTTCTGCCCTCTCTGAGTTGGCAGTTTGCTGCTATAAGCAGTGGGGCTGTAATTAATTGAGGAATTGATAGGTGTTGCCAAGATGCTGTCTGAAAAGGCTGTCAAGACTGTGACTGCTCATTTACCTATTCTTAGGGAGCATTTGAATCTACTTCACAGAATCTGCCAGGGGATACAGAAAACAACCGAGGGGCCATCTCACAACGGGAAAAGTTTGGGCATTTTTTCTGTTCTTTGCTTTATATTCCTCACCTGTTTTCCTATTGGTGGTTAACAGTTTGAGACTCGATCTCAGGCACTTTCATGTCTTTCTCAGGAGCCATACTGTCTCCTGTGTGCTTGAGCCGTCATGCTGTGTGTGGCATGCTTGTTCATGGTTCTTGCAACCCACTCGTGGGCTGGCTCTTCCGTGTCAGGGTATGGGACAGAAAACCTTCGGATTCATTTCCATTAATGAGCTGGTTCCTTCCCAGTTTTGAATATACCAAAGGGTCTTAATTTAATTTGAAGTTTCATAAAAGTATAATTTAAAAGAAATTTGCATTTCTTTAGATCAGATGTAAAAAGAAAAAGAATGTAACTGTAGTTTGTGCTTCTTGAATTTTGCATGGTACAGGGAAGTAAAGCTGGGAATATTTTCAAGTTAACTGTGTATAGTAGTGGTTTTTTTGATGCTTTATTTACTCTTAGACTATGAGAGCTAAACACCTGTGCTTAATTCTGTTTGAATCTGTTGTCTTCCCATTTCCGTCCACCATCTTAAGCATCTGCTATCTTGTTGCAGTAGTCTGCTGGCATCCTCTGTTTAGGTTGACTATATCCCCAATTGTTGAGCATGCTACTCTGTTGCCATTGTTCTGCTTAAATTCCTCCAGCATTGTGCTTCCTAGTGCAGACCGAGGGTGAAAAAGAAGGTGACTTGACTGACTTCTCTCTGCTCTATCAAGTAAATGACAGGCAAGTTTTCCTAAACATAATTCATGCTACCAGTAGGTATTATAGTAGTCAAGGCTTATGTCTTTTCTCCTCCTTGCCCATCTCAAATAAATGTAAATAATTCAAAACAAGCCAATGGAAATGACATAATGGCCATGTAATCAGATTGGGTACAGTTGGACACAGGGCTGGAAGCGGCCTCAACTGCGGCCTTTCTTCCTCAAGGCTATTTGCCTCATTCAGACAACCCAGGGTACAGTGGGTTGGTGTCCTGACCTCACAGTAGGCCAGCCAAGAAAAACTTCTTCCCCCAGAGCTCCAAGGGGACAACTAACTTCACATAAGTTGTCTGACCTAACTGGTAGTTTCTAAAGGAATCTCCAGAGCTGGAAACAGGGCAAACCTGAACCACAGCAGTAAATAATCTTGACACAACTAAATTCACCAAATACATTTAAGTGTAGTACTTTCCAAGGGGCGAGATTATCGTGAGGTTAGAAATTAATTATTTGAATAATACTTTCAAGTTATGCCATGTTTCAGTATCTAACCTGACTCACACAGCTAGCCCTCCCAGTATAGCTGTGCTCTGGACTGTGCTCCTGGTAGGCCACACCCTGTCTGTCCATCCATTTGCTGTATTAGGATCCATAGTGACTGTTCTTGTCCCACCTGTAGAGGGTATACTCTGCCTTTACTTCCTATATAACACCTTGTATACACCAGCCTCATCCATACATAAGGACTATTTAACCATAGTGTCAGGGATCCCTGGAAGGAAGATGCTAGGGAATAAAGCCCCAAAGTGGTTTAGCTGTGGATAGAGTCATCTTAAAGAATCATTCCTGGGTTGAGGGACTGAATCAGAGTTAGTTTCCTAAAGGAATCTGGGGGGAAAAAAATCTGATGGGAAATGATCTTGAAAACCCTGGTGTAAAAGAACCGGCTGAGGCTAGCAAAAGGTAAGCTGAATCCCAAGGAGGCCAGTAGATCCAGGGTCACACCTGAGCTATAAGGATTCCCAGGTGTCACAGGTGATAACAAGGACAGAGGCTTCCTGCAATTGGAGTCAGAGGAGGGGCCTTTTATGCCAGTCGGGGAGAAAGTGGTTTTGCTCATACTGGTGTGTGCCTGGTTACTGTGATAGCAAAAACTACAAGCACCTTCCTCATACACTTGGTATCAAAGTCTGTTCGTGAACCCACACACACCGCTCTTGAGGGTTTGTTTCTGATGTGGTGGGGACTATGCAGAGAGCAGACCAGAGTTAGAGGGGCCACCAACTCAGTTAACCCCCAAGATGGCTGCAGTCAGGTTAAGCTGAATCCCTGTAGGAGAGACTCAGAGAAAGATCCAGAATGATGCATAAATCTATTGGCACTTACAGTGATCCAGCTGGGGGAGTCAGCATGGTAAACGTCTTGATAGTTTGAGATTCCCCTCCTTCTTCAGTCCAGTTGTTTACACCTGGACGTAGTCGTGGCAGATGTTCCTCTGTGCTTGCATGTGTGGTTGGAGGAATTTTATCACTGCTCTTCCATTGTTACTGCCTGTCTTCTGAGAAGATGCGAAGGAAATGATTCGTAGTGAGAGATCTCGAGGCAGGGTGAGGTGCGTGTTCTCAGGCGTGTGTACATTAGCACCGATGGAACGTGTTGTCCTCTGTGAGCACCTAGACCGCAGCTTGCTGGTCCTCTGTAGACCCCACTGGATTTATTCACCCCAGAGCTTAGCTTCCAGAATGAGCTCCAGCCCCTCACCTTGGGTGTGCTCTGGGTGATTCCTCCTTGTGGCCCCAGGACACTTGCTTTCATTTTCTCTTCTTGAGCTAGCTTATCATCTGCCTCCCAACCGAAGCCACAGCCATTGTGTTCAGAACTATTGTATTTCTAAACTTGCTAAGCTTGCCTCTGCTGTCTTGGTACTCACTCTCATGAGTATCCTCTCGCTTTTCCCCTCCAAACCTTCTACCTGCTCCTCTCATGGCCCTCTGGGATGGAGCACCCCTCCCACACTGCTCCAGGGACACACCACTTCCTGACCAAAGCCTGAGTTGTGGTACCTGTCCCCTCCTCATGACTTTTGACTTGAGCTAGCTCTTGGTCTGCTATTCCAATATTTTTCAGTGTTGTAGGCTCTCAAGTTGCAGCCCTGCAGTGTGCTGTGCTCGTTATAGCAAAGTCTGCTATCACTGCACTACTGGTGACTGGCTGCCTTTTACTGAGGAGGAGGAGGCCAGAGGCCGTAAGGCACCAGTGCCACAGCCCAAAGTCATAGTCTGTTTCTGATTCTCCTTCTACAGCTCTGATGTCCACCCTAACGGTGATGCTGTCTTTTTTTTTTTTTTTTAAGAAATAAAAGCCAGGTTTAAGATGAACATCCCTTAACTACCCCTGCCATTGTCACATTAGCAGGCTTCTTGTTCCCTCAGTCCCTTTCCTTCAAAATTCTACCTTGAACCCTCCTCTCCACTTCAGGAAACAAGCACCATGCTGGCTTTTTTTCTTTCAGTCTGGGTGTTGCCCTGAGTGCACTGCAGATGATCAGCAGCTCGATGTTTAATCTGCAGCTTAGGTCTCATCAGAGCCTGTGTTTCCAGCCACGCTTTGTATACATAGATACAAGCCCTAGAAGCACCTGTTCCCAAAATGTATGGGTGACCATAGAGACCAGAAGGAGACATTAGATCCCCTGGAGATGGAGATAAGGTGTTGCAAGCCCCTCCCTTCTTATGGCCTCCATTAAAGGGCAGCCTGGTAGCATGGGGTTGAAATGATGATTGTATATTGCAGACTCACTGGACCTGGCAAATGAGAGGTTGCAGCCACATAAGCCAGCAAGTGCTCTTAGCCGCCCCCTAAACTAGTAGGAGTATTCAACCTGGAGGGAGAGCTTTATTATCCCACCTGTCAGGGTCAGGCTTGAACATTCAGAAAGATGCTTTTCTTGTGGAGCTGAGCTCTGCTCTCTTGACACACACCTGGACTGTAGCGCTTCCAATTTTAGAAAACATTTCTGTTACCGAAGAGCCCACACTTTCTGAAGTGGCATGATTAATACTTTGGAGAATTGACCTGTATGTCTAGAACTGATGTGTGAGAAACAAATTGCTGTGTTAGTCTTTAGTAATAAAAGGGGAGTCCTCTGTAAAGTTTGCTTTTTAATATTATGCCAGGGAAGCCGTCTGTTCTGAGTGAGTGAGAATCTGTACTGGGTAAATGAAATCATCTGAGTTAGAGTCAGGGGATTCCTGTAGGAGGACACACTTCCCCAGACCTGCTGCTCCTGCCTACCGCACCTCATACTTAGATTTTACTCTGTGCTGTGCTTTAGATACAGCTTGACTGCTGTAAAGTCTGGGTTTTCTGGAAGCTTAGTCTTCAGAGTGGTGATATAGAAGGTGATTGGGTATGGGGACTACTCCTGAAAGGTGTGTGTGTGTGTGTGTGTGTGTGTGTGTGTGTGTATGTATACATCCCTTTCTTCTTCTTGTTCTTGCCATGAGGTCCTCACTAGGGCACCAGGCACTTGATGACCTAAGTGAACTTCTTTACAAAGTTGTCTGTCTATTCTCAGGTACTTCATTATACTAACAGAAATTGGACTGTTAATCAATTTTTTTTAAGTTTATATGTCTGTGAGGTTGCCTGAGAAGGTCAAAAAAAAAAAGGATTTTGGATCCCCTAGAGCTGGTGGTTTGGTGAGTGCTCTAGACGGACCTCACGTCCTCTAGAAGAACAGTCAGTGGTCTTCACCACTGAGCCATCTCTGCGACCCCTAGAGTCTATGTTTATAGTCCACTTTCAGTTTTAGTTCCAGTCCAATGGAAACTCCTTTGTTGCTATAGTGATTGAAACCTTGAAAGAAAATGACTTAGTCTTAGTAAAATCTAAAATTTACATAGTAAGGTGGCATGGTTTATGAGGCGGATGCCTACGGTTTTAATTAATTATTGTATTAGTGATGGCGGTGCGTTTTGTCTGCTAATGCGTGTGCCCATCCCAGGGCTGGGTGCTGTGACTTTTATTGGATATACTATGCATTATTGCCTGAAACTCATAATGAACTAGATAGAGCTTATTTTTCATCTTGCTGGTGCCTGAGTGATGGATCCCTTGATAGCACTGTGACTACAGTGTTTTCTTCTCTAGAAGGCATTTCCATCAAAGCGTGGTAGTTGTTTCCATAGTTGGTATTGCCTCTAAAAAGTTAAATGCCATTTTGGTTTTGTAGCAAAAGCTGTGAAAAGATAATAGTGAGCATTCTCTACTTGATAAGGAAGATCAAGCTGCTTAATTACCTGTGCTCCACAGGCGCGTGCTGCTGCTGCTGCGTGCCTGTCTGGTGACCGTGCAGTGTGTCGGCTACAGACGGCAGCATTGTATGTCTGTATAGTGTCAAGATTTGAACCACCATTGTGTGCACTTAAAGGTGAAGTTAGAAAACAATTTTTTCTCCTTTTCCATGTCTTAAGCTAGGTTTTTTTCTTCTTCCAAATGGCTTACTTGGGACAAAAGGCCTTATAGTTACAGGAAGCTATTTACAGAGTTTCTCAGTTGTCTCAGCCTTAGGACAAGTGAGGAACTTAAAATAACCCTGACTTGTGGTGTGGTTTGGTTTTATCTAGGGGAAGAGATGGTTTATTCCAAATTTTGGTGATATTCCCACTAGGTGGTCTAAACAGTTTTTTAGAATGTAATTTCTTCAGAAGATAATTCTGGGCGTTTGAAGGGACCATAGCATATGACCTATTCCTAAGTGTTCACAAGGGATTCTCACATGGCACTTAATAAGCAGTACACACTGGGCTTTCCTGCTGTGTAGCCTTTGGGCTGCTCAGACAGCCTAGGGTGGCCCTTTCACTGGGGTGACATGTCAGATATCCTGCATGTCGGATATTTACATTACAGTTCCTAAAGGTAACACAGTTACAGTCATGGAGTAGCAATGTAAATAATGTTATGGTTGGGGGTCACTACACCATGAGAAACTGTATTAGAGGGTTGCAGCTTCAGGAAGGTTGAGAACCAATGACCTGGGCTGGCAGTTGCATTTTGGTATTACCTTTTTAAGTGATGTTTCATCTGGCCACTAGAAAGCTCTGCTGTAGATGGGAATCATGAATCACGGTCTGGCTTTAGGCTCCTGACTTTCTGAAGCACTGGAATTCCATACTGGTGTGCGAAACCTGGGGACTCCCTTCACCTGCTATTGGCAGGTTTCTATCTTCCTGCCTTTGTGCATGTATCCCCCTTTTTCCTCCTCCCTTTTTAAATCTCATTAGCTCCTTATGCTCCTGGCCTCAGCCTAGCTGGCCCTTCTAGAAGCCACCTCTGGTCTCCTAGCCTCTGTATCCTCTACGATCTAAACTGCTGTCCAGCTTCACAGCATCTCTGTTTGTTTGTCTAAGCTACAGGACACCAGGAACCTTCTAGGTCAGTTCCACCCTGAGTAGGGTCAGCATTTAGACAGTGACAGCCCGAGGCTACCTGCACAGGAACAGACTATGGTGCTAATTTTCTTTATGTGCTCTTCTAGCCAGACTGAGTTCTTTAAACAGACTTTATGGTCTTATTTCTGTGTTCCTGGCCAGAAGCTAATTCGTGAATGGAAGGAGGGAGGGAGGAAGGGAGGGTGGGTTGGTTGCATGCAGTGACCCTGCAGCGACCACTGTAAACATAGGCTGGTGTAGAGCCCTGTGTGGAAAGATAACTTGATTAGATAGTATGATTGGGTAGTGTTCAGAAAATATTTCCAAAGTCATTTTATTGTGTTTGTGGGAAGGGGCTGCATGGAGTTCTTCTGATTATAGGGCTATTGGCAGCTTACTCCCTGAAGTAAGGAATTGTTGGCAGGATACTGCCTATTCCTACTGTTGGGGTCCAGGAGTTGCCTCACAAGCCACACAAGCACTGATCTCAGTCAGGCAGGGATAATTTATTAAGCATACACCCCAGGACTGGTGGATCAGGGTCATGGTCCAGATTTGAGAACTGAACCATGACCCCAAATTAAGAGTCTACAGGGTTTTTTAAAGCTCAAAATCCACACGCATCTGTGCCAAGTTATTTTACCAGTTAGGATTTAGGGATAGAAGTTCCTTAAGAGCATGTCTTTGTTGTACATTTATCCTGATTTCCTTTCATTGGTTGGGGTATTCTACTGTGGCAGGGGACTACTTGCCTTGTCCAATATTCATGTTTTAACTTGCCAAGTAGAATGTCAGTGCCCAGGGGCGCCTTGGGAACTCAAACTTTACTTGACCAGTACTCAAAATGGAAGTCTTCTTCCAAATAATTTCTTAATTGGAGCAGGTGTCTCTCTTATGTTGAGGTCCATCTCAGGGGCAGCTTATACATAGGTACAGGAAGTGTTGTTGGGTGGTTGGTTTGTGTCCAAGCTTATTGTGGGTAACTATACAAAGTTGTACTGACTTCTACCATGATTGATTTTTTTTTTTCTTTTGGTTTTTCGAGACAGGGTTTCTCTGTGTAGCCTGGCTGTCCTGGACTCACTCTGTAGACCAGGCTGGCCTTGAACTCAGAAATCCGCCTGCCTCTGCCTCCCAAGTGCTGGGATTAAAGGCGTGCGCCACCACCACCCGGCCATGATTGATTTTCAAGGGCACAGAACATAGCAGGATATGTAAGTAGTCTCGGCATGAAGTTTCCTAGTAACAGCAGAAACATGAGAAAGTAACTGTTACCTAAGCCTTAATATTTTACCTCGGTCCCAATACCTATTACATTCTCTATAGAGAAGGAGGCCACTCATGAGTCTGCCTCTTTCCAGGTAAAGATGGAGAAGGCAGACACATGGAAGGAACAACCTTGGGGGAAGGACAGAGTGGTTTAGATCTTCCCTAGGGCAGCATCTGGGGCCTTCACCCTACCAGCCGGTCCCTAGAAAATCACTGGAGCTGCTTACCCAGGAGTGGGAGAGGCTCACAGTTATCATGGAACACGTAAGATTGGGTGGCCAGCGCCTAGGACTTTGTAAGGTCACCCTGATGGAGTAAGTCTTAAAGGGTAGGAACTGGCAGGTAAGAAACACAAGGAAGGGGGGGACCACAGGAGACTGAGAGTAATGGACAAGCTGTGAAGAGATGCAGGTGCTGATTTGTTGTTCTGTCTAATATCTCCATGTATACAAAGAGTACTTAACAGTACTTCAAGCTCTGAGGACGTGACATGGGGAAATGATGACAACTTCACAGACAAATGGGAGTTGGAGGTTGTGGCCGTCATTGTTCTGAGAGTACAGAAATGTTCTGTTCCCAGCAGACAGCAGGGCAGGGTAGGAATCCACGGCAGAACACACTGAGCTGGGAACGGTCCCAGTGCAGGCCTGCCCTGTGAACCATGAAGCTTTGTTATTATTGTTGTGATTGTTTTAAGTTTGTTGAAGAAAAAAAACCAGATTCAACATTGACATTAATGATATCAGAGTTTGGATTACATATTTTTTCATTATGAACATTTTTTAACTGAAATGACCATTGTTCCCCCCCCCCCATATTTATTTTAAAGTATCAGATGCGATAAAAAGCAGAGCAACAGGGGGCCTGGGTGCAATGGTGGTTGTTGTTTAGATGGATGAAAAATAGAATAGTTTCAAAGGATTCCACTGTTGGTTGAAAACAGACCCTATACCCGTGCAAAGTACACACCCAGCATCATGTCAGTACATAAGAGTGAGTGAGTATCTGCTGAACTGGAGATGGTTCACCCCTCAAGAACAATAGCAACACAGTCAGGCATCACTAACTGGTATGTCCTGACAATACATAGGCAACTTAGCATTGTGTGAACACCCCAGAGCTTACTCACATAAACCTTGATGCTGTAAGCTCCTCTTTGTTGTCTCTTGATGGCATCAAGAGATTCAGTCAAAACGAGGATGATACTGTTGCTAGCATAACAGAAAAACCATTGAAAGTGTGTCGAGCCTTATGCAGTGGTACATACCTGTAACTTCTACTCTGGAGAAACTGAGATAGGGTGGTTGAGGGTTCCCAGCCCACAGAGCTACTTGCCAAAACCCTGTGTTCAGAATATGTATTACAGTTTTGGTCTTAAATGTCCTCCAGGGTGGGAGAGATAACTCTTAGGTTCAAATCACTTGTAGGGGACCCAGGTTTGGCTCCTGGTACCCATATGGTGGCTTAGAGCCATCTGTACCTTCTGACCAGTGCCCTCCATGAGTAATGCAGGGTTTACTGCATCCCATCACTTTGTTGAGAGCATACTTCTCATGTGTAATGGCTGTCCTGGGATTCAGAAACTATAGTCAGTGAGGCTGGTGTTAGGGCCACCAAATGGTGACCTTGATTTTTTTATTTTGTACAAGTTTGGCCTTGGGAAATGCTTTGGCATTCCTCAGTCCAACTACTAAATCATTGCAATAATCTATTTTTTTGTCACATTGTCACAGTCTGACCAAGAAATGGTTCGTTGCTTTTCATTCTGAAAGGGAGACAATTCAGAATTATTTTCTTGGTTTCCTGGCCCTCCTGTGACACTCTGACTTCTCCAAGTGCGGAGCGACTGGTGCATCATCCACACCGAGTTCTCCGCCAGCTTCCCATGTAGTAGTCATCACATAGGCCCTGATGGTTGTTCCTCATCTTCAAGGCCCTCCTCCCCTGACCCACCCTGCGCTGCTGGTCCGTCAGCCGTCCCTGGGCTCCCAGTGAACATCATCTCTGCTGCTTTTGAACTCAAATAAGAAAGTTTCTCTAATTTGTTTTTTTTTTTCTAACATCTTTGTCATGTAAAATAAACAAGTAATATGTCATTAGCAAAAAACATAAAGCAGAAAGACACATCAAATGAAGTATAACATAGCCAAGTTTATTAGGAATGTAATCCAATCACACGCAAATTTCAACAGTGTGAAAACCACAATTACTTTTGCATTAATTAAATGTTTGCATAATTTAGTTGCTGGTTACAAGGATTGCTGCTTTTTTAGTGTATGTTAAGCCAGTTTTGCATTCAGACAGAGTTGTTGAAGGTAGATATGTAATCATTTTAACCTGCTGCTGCATTCAGTTTGCTATGGTTTATAGAGGATTTTGGATCTGTGATCCTAATGAGTGATATTTGTAATGGACTGTGGTTTCCTTGCAATGTCTTTGGTTTTGGTATGAAAACAACGTTGGCCCCGTGGGATGAATATATTTCTATTTCTCCTAAGAGTATTTGAACAGCCAGTGTTGTCTTTAGTGCTTGGGAATCTGTGTAGTCCTGGCTTTTCTTGGGAATTTTTTTGATGACTAAACTAATCCCATGTCATTTGTTATTCACATTTCTGTTTGTTCTGCACTGTGTTGGTTTGTATCTTCCTAGGAGTGTCCCGTTGTGTCACGTTACCTTATACTGAAGAGCTGTTCCAGAATTCTCACAATGGTCCTTTTATCTGTGAGGTTGCTGTGAGATTGCATTTTCTCCCGATTGTCGTATTTATAAACGCTCTTTTTCTCTTGGCAACATCTAGATAAAAGTTTGTTTATTTTGTTGAGCTTTTAAAAGAACTAACTTTGGTTTTATATAGTAGTCTTGAATGTTTAGGCTAGTAGAAACAGATTTTTTTTTTTTTTTTGCACACACCTGATCCCAGCACTAGGGAGGGCAAACCAGTGCTGCAGAGTGAGAACCTGTCTCAGAAAAACAGTTTAAAAATCTTTTCCCAATTTTCTTTTGTTAGCTGATTTCTGATTTCATTCAGTGCTTTCAGAATCAAAATTCCTTTTGGAGTTTTGTCTGTACTCATCCTCGGCCCTGCAGTGTTTCACATGCCCTAGGATAGGAGTGTCCTGTAAGGAGAGCTGCATTGTTCTACAGTGGTCTGCTAAGTCTGTTTGGCCCTCATTAGACTTCTGTCTCGTTCTGTTCCTTCTGTCTGATGTGTCCATTTTGAAATCATCAGTTACTGGTACTGGGTTATCTGTTCTCTCTTGTCATTATCTGGTTTTGCTCCATTTGCTCTGTTGTTTCTTGGACATGTCATTTTGTTGCCCCGTCTTTGTGTATTAACCATTGGTTACAGAGTATTCTCCTTTCCTCCCCTCCCACCCGTATTTGTTTATTTTTAAGGTCTAGGAGTGAAATTCAAAGTATCGTCTATTACTAGCAGAGTAGTGTAGCTGAGCTACACCCCGTGTCCCACTCTTCTCCGCTTGTAACAACTTTTTGTACTTCCCCTGTGTCTGTGTTTGCTTGTCTAGTCTAGTCTGGCTCAGCAGCTTTCTCCCATGATATCCCTGCTGTGGAATTACAAGCAGGCTGCCACATTCTCCTGAGTTTTAAGTTGGTACAGGGATTTGCACTACTGTCCTGATACAAGAGCAAGCATTTCCCTGCTGAGCCTCCTCCCCAGCTTCTTGTTTTGTTCTGCCTGACACTGGGTTAGCGATTCCAACTCCAGTCTAGTTATTGCTTTGTCTTTCTTCTGTTCTCTGCCTGTACTGGTATGATGCTTTTTCATTCCTGTTGTTAATTGCTTTGCCATTGAAATGGAGTGTCTATGCTGTCATTCCATTGAAAGTAGGTTCATCGTGCACTGACACATGACAGTGTTGTTACTGATGATCCCACACACATGACAGTGGTCCCACTAGTTAAAATAGGTTAAAAAAAATCGGATGGATGGCTTATAATTTGTGTTTTATGACAGAGGTCTTTTCTAGGTTTCATTTTGCTGCTGTGACTAAAAGCTACATGAGCAACAAAAAGGTCATGAGTTACAGTCCATCGCTGAATGAAGTCAGGCCAGGAATTCAAGCATGACTGCTTGCTTCGAGTTAGGGAACGCCAGCCAAGAAGTACAGTTGGAACCACTATTTGCTTGCAGACCCATGCACACGTAGCTTTCTCTACAGTGCAGAACCACTTGCCTGGGAAATGATGCTGCCCACAGTGGGCTGGTCTCTCCCACATCAAACAACAATCGAGAGAATCCACCTCAACAGACATTACATAGGCTAGTCTGTTGTTGACTATCTAGACAGGGTTATTATACATAGTCTTTTTTTTTTAACCCAATTATAGGAACATTTATAGATATTAATAATAACTCAAGATTAATTTATAGATTAAGAGTAGCTTTATAAATGTTGTAACGTCTGCTAACAGCCAAGGGCATGAATATCCTTAGCCTTTGTATCAGTCACTGGTACCAGCTTCTAGTCTTGCCACCTCCATTCATGTTTAAGTACCCTAAAGAAGTGTACTTCCTCTTCCTCCTCTTCCTTTCCTACTATTTTTTATTGTGCCTTTTCAGTGTTTTCAGGCACATTTATTTGTGGTGTTAAGAAACAACTCAGGGATGTACACATGCCAGTCAAGAGTTCAACTACTGACGCATACTCTGAACTCATAGATGCATTTACAGACACACGTACTCATGGTTGTGTTACAGCAGCCTGTAGCCTTCACAGCTCAGCAGTAACATGCTGTTGAAGTGTGACCTAGAAAAAACAGGCTCTTCCATGCCACCTTAGCGTATAGAGACCGCCCGAGTGTATGGGACGTTGTATATCTTAATGTTCCACCCCATTCTTCTAGTACTTTCTTTTGTGTTAAGTATGTTCCGATGTTATCACTTTAATTCTGTTTTATGTACTGGGTAGTTTTAGCCATCTTCATTGACTTCCCTGGAAGTTTTAGTTAAATGCTGATCGATGAAAATGTAGTTTGAGTTAACACAAATTTAAATTCAATAATATTTTTAAAAATAGCTTTGATCCTATATAACTGCATCTGTTCTCTCTCCTTCTATAACTACTGTCATTCAAATTGCATGCCTGGCCCAGAGTAAAATTATTGCTTTGTATTAGATGTCTTTTAAATCAGATCTGGAGAGAACTACAAACCAAAATACACTTATCCTGCTTTTTATAGTTCCCTAACTGGTCCTCCTCTGCCAGTGGTTCTCATTGTTTCATGAGGACTTGAGTTGCTCTCTAGTGTCCTTATCTCAGCCCAAAACATTCCTCAGGTTTCCGATGCAGGGCTTTGCCGCTCACTGTGGATTGTCTTACTCGTACTTTTTCTAGGGATGATTAAATATTGTTGAAAGATAATTGCACTCCGTGTGGAGCTTTTGGTTCACATCCCCATTCCCACGCTGGCCTCCCTGGGCTCCAGCTTTAGTGTCTGTACCCATCCTTTTGGTACTGCACTTTGTCCTCCAGTTTCTATAGAAAACCCTTGAACCTGTAAATCACTTTTGCCTCTTTCTCGATGCTAAGAAAGTTCTGTCTTTGACTTTTACCAAGTTAGCATGTCTCGAAAGACCCTCTTTGGGCTTATTTTTGCTTACAGTTGTAAGCTCCTTGGATATATAGATCAATATTTTTTCATCTACTTTTAGAAGTTTGGGTGCATTTTCTGTCCAGATGTTACATCTGTGTCTTTTTTGTCTCTTCTGGGATTTCTGTAATGCATGTGTTGGTGTGTTTAGTGGGCTCTCTCCAGCCCTTTCTGGATCACATTGTGTTTGTTTTTTTCTTCCCTTTTTTGGCTTTGGTAATGTTCTCATTGAGTATATTAAAAGATTTCAAAGGCCATTACTGTTTCAAGTGATGTCAATCATTTGGACTTTGTATTTCCACACCAGCCAGTGGAAGGTGGGCCTAGGATTTGCTTTTAATTTCTAAGTTTTTGGCCTACAATTCTTCATATTTGCTTATCTTTGTAGTTCTGTCTACTGTTATTGGTTCCCTCCTTTATTTGTCTTCCCAGCAAGTTACCTATTTTTGTCATGTTTCTTAAAGATATTTCTGTATGAAGTTTCTTTCATTTCATTGTTATCAGCATTTTCTGCATTTTCATTTTATTTATTTATTTTATTTAGACTTAATTCTCTGTTACTGATTGTCTTGGTTACTGTTCTGCGTAGTAGAACATAACGATAGTAAAGAGACATGATGACCAAGGCAACTGATAAAATGTTTAATTGGGGCTGACTTACAGTTTCAGAGGTTTAGTTGATTATCAACACGGTGGGGAGGATGGCAACACACAGGCAGTCATGATGCTGGAGAGTTAGCTGAGAGTTCCACAGCCAGTCCCCAGGCAGCAGGAAGAAAGACACTAGGCCTTATTTGGGCCAAAACCTCAGAGTCCACTCCTTCCTCCAACAAGGCCACACCTCCTAATCCTTCTCAAAGGGTGTCCACTCCTGGTGACTGAGTATTCACATATATGAGCCTGTGAGGTCCTGTCCTTATTCAAACACCACACCGACTTGCTGTGATGGCTGTTAGGTTTCTTAGCAGCTTTTAGTTTGTATTTTGAGGTCAGATGTCAGAGCCCAGGCTGACCTTCAATCACTGCTTCTGTCTCCTGAGTCCTGTGATCACAAGTATGGCAGCCCTTTTAAAATACGCATTTAATGCTGCGGATTGGTTGAGTCCTTTATGTTTTAATTTGGTGGTATTATTATTACGACTACTATTACTATTATTATTACACTGTATTTGTGTTTCAGTTTAAAATGCCATTCCATCTTCTGAATCACTGTTTCTGTGGAGAAAATTGGTGCTCAGACCCTGTATAGTGTGTGTCTTCTATTGGCCTGTTCTAGTCTATATGGATTTTTTTATAAATTTGAAACGATTGTCTAAGAGTAAGGTTTTAAATTCTGCTTCAAGTTCCTTAAGTCCCTTTTTATTCTCTGTTCTGGTTTTGGTTTTGTGATTGTTTTTGTTTGTTTTCAAGGCTGGAGAGCAGGAGCTTTGGTCCTCTTATAATCCTGGTAACTGAGTCTTTCCTCAGTTGGTGGGGTTGTTTCCTGATGAGCCTGCGGAAGCCTCCTTAATCCCTGACACATGAAATTTTTGTTGGGTTGGTTTTTACCGATCTTTCGATGCTCACTACACAAATATATGGTGTCTCTGATACCACCACCCTTACCTTCTCTTCTCCCCCTCCTGCCTGTTAACCGTCCCACCCACGTGCATTTCCCGTTCCACATTCATGTCTTTTTATTTTCTGACCTACCGAGTCTAGGCAGGGTGTCTGACAAATAGATTGCAATGCCAGTGTCATACCCACAAAATAGCACTTCGCCACTCTTCTGTCTTCCAGCTCTTATTCTCTCCACCTTTCTTCCTGTTGTTCCCTGAGCCTTAGAGGGGGTGGCGTGAATGTCCTGTGTGGGCTGAACATTCGACCATCACCTGGTCTCAGTGGGACACCAGTGTCTTGAACAGCCACGGAGTCTGCATGTACTGTGTTTCATCACAGACTTTCTCTGATTGAGACTGAGCAGTGTTTGTGGGCACACTGGGGCACTGTGGGTTTAGATAGACAACAATAGTGTGACCCTACCCCACCCCAGGGCCGGAACTCCTCAGCTGTGGGGTTTTAACCAGGTTTGCAGTACTAGATGTGGATATTTTTCTTGTATACTGAGCTGCAGAGCCAGGAGCACTTAGGTGCCCCCATAACAGTTATGCCAGTATTGCACCAATGTGCGTAGCCTGTCTGTTGAATTATGGCATTTATAGTAGTCTCAGCTGGATAAGACCATCAGTACAATTTTCTCCCAGTGCTTTGTATTTCTACCCTTAGTATTTGGCCCTTTTTACATTTGTTGTTGCTGTAATTCTCCATGTGCTCGTGTTAATGTCCTGTTTTTTCCCAAAGATCCTTTAGCATCCTTTATAGTTGAAATTCCTATGTAATGAGAACATCATTTGAGTCATCTCAAGTCATCTCAGTTTCCTAACGGTAAAGTGTAGCATTTTAATACCTTGATATGAGTATGTCTCAAGTTTTCTTAGATTATGAGCATCTTATCCAAAGCAGGTAAGACTGATGGCATTAGTGCTTATTCCTGGAGTAGTCGCGGCTTTCCATGGTCAGCATGGGATACTTCACTTGTATGCTCTGGCTGTCTTCCGGACATTTGAGCTGCAGCTTCCCAGATGGCCTTTTTGCTGGGGTCAAAAACTGCAGAAAAATCTTTGAATCTGAATCTTAGGGCGCTTCTCTCTCTAGGCCTTGGCTTTGCCTGGGAGCAGCCAGTATATTGTTAGTTTTATTCATTCTTTTTTACTGGGGATTGAGGGGAGCAAGCTGGAGCAAAGACTGCCTTTTCTCAGTCATAGGACCTCCATGTCTCAGCTCTGGGAGGGGTGAGGTAGCTCTTTTCCACATTATTTCCTTGTCACCCCCACCCCCATCTTTTCTTTGACATTAAGGGGTTAGCAGGATTTGCTCTTCTCTCCACCCCCACCAACGGCCTGATAAAGAGAGTAGATGAGGGTAGTGTCCATACCTTTCCCTTGGTGGTGGTGGATGCCCATGGCAGGGGCATCAGCATCCCTGAGGGGAGATGGCTTTGATCATTACTGTTACAGTAGCCTACACTCACCACAGCAGATTTTCTGGCTTTTCACAGTTGCATTTTGCTCTGACACAGTAGAGACAGTGCCCTAGTCTTAGTTTTTGCACGTGGGCTTGTTCCCTGTGTAGATTGTAAGCTGTCTGTCTAGCTCCCTCAGTTCTCTGAGCTCAAGGAAAGTTGCACTTTGTAGTTTATCTAGCACTCTGCCGTGGTAAATCTGCTGTCCATTCTGAACTGTCCATCTCGTTCCTTGCTGGCCTTCCTTTGCAGAAAAGCATAGCATTTGCAGATTGGGATCTGGAACTGAAGGTTTCTCTGAGGAGTCATGGGTGGCATCACCTTTGTGGGACAGCTCTGGATCCAGGTGGCTTGCTACCATTTTGCCCTGTGTTCCTCAAACTCCCTCACATAGTACACATATGCCCAGGGGCATGAGCCACATAAAGATAGAAGGAGAGAGCCTACCCCACACACTTGCCCTTTGACCTACGGGGGAGAGGGAGGCAATAGGTAGATCTCACTGTGGTGAGGTCAGGGATGGATCTGCAAGTGAGACTGGATGAGAGTGAGGTACCACCAGCTTCAGATCTAGAGCGTCTGGCTCTGGTGCTCATCCTCGTACTGCTGAACTGTGTGTGCTTTGTCTGAGAACCTCATCATCTGCCCATGGCTCCTCAGAGCAGAGCCTGAGTGGCGGCTTTCTGTTTTGTTGGGCATGACCATGTAGTGTTTAGTTACAGCAGCTGCTCCTGTGCTCAGACACTCACTGCAGGGCACATCCTTCTGTTACATCTTGGTGGAAATCTTCAGGATAATGCCCAGATTAAGAGGGTTGTGGTTTCTTTAGTTGAATACCTGTGTCACGGGTTTCCACCCTCCAAAATGATTTGGCTGCTCTGCTTTCTCTCTGTTGTGTACACTTCTAAGTTTTCTGGCGTTAAATGGCTTAATGTAGCTAAACTCAAGCGTTTCTTTGAATATTATAATGATGAACTGGCTTGCTTTGTACTTTCAGTGGGCAGAAATGAGCCATAAATCCTATTGAGCAAATAAAGCTGCAGAGATGTCTCAAGTGACCGTCTTTTGGATATAAACTGCCTACACTTCTCCCCTTCTGTGAGGATACTTCACAACACCTTTTTCCTCCAGTCCTACGACTTAAACCCAGGGCTAGGCAAGCGCTCTGCCATTGAGCTACATCTCCAGTCCTTTTAAATGTTGGGTGGTAGGGTTTTTCCAAGTGCCAAGGCAGGCCTGGAACTTGGGAGGGTCTGCTGCCTCTGTTTCCCAGATAGCTGGGATTGCAGGCATTTGTCATCGTCCCCAGCTTCCATAACACATTTTCTTCTTTTTAAATTTGAGGGTATTCTTTATATAAGTTCTGTCTTCCTGTGAACAGATTTCCTTTTACCTGGTCATGAGGTGGAATACTGACTGGCAACACTGAAAATAAAGACCACCTGAATGCCACTAGCACTGCTAAAGTGTTCGCTGTGGATCTGGAAGCTGCTTGAAAGGCCAGTGGGTATCTCGAAGGTGACAGGACGGAGCTAGTATTCTCTTTTCTGGGCCTCCTGACCTCTTCAGCAACTCTGGCAATTGACTGGGTCGGATGAGGACACTCTTTTCCCTTCACAGCCTGTTTCATACTAGCTGCAAGTCTCAGAGTAGTTTACAAATCCAAAGAAGCAGGCAGTGGCTCAGCCACCAATACAGCTCTGCATCCTTCTCTGGCAGGCCAGCCATGGAGGATCAGAGCTAGCAGGGACTCACTCATAAGAGCACTTAGTATTTGATCCTTGTTTAGGTGGCCAGGGAACTGACCCTGTGGGTTTAGAAAATGCTAAGGTAGTTGCTACCTTCGTGTGCTTTGGGATATCTCTTGAATTGGACATAAGACTTGAGTGGTTGGCTGAGTGTGTTGATTTTTGTCTTTTAGGGACCTTGAGAAGCTTCTCTTAGATTTTAGAAGTACTGCCTTGTTTTAAGTCATGTTTTTTTTTTGTTTGTTTGTTTGTTTTTCTTTTTAAGAGTTACTATGTATACCCCTGAAGCAAGACTGTGGCCTGCATTTAGTTTCTGACTACAGGCCAGGCTGCTGTGTGCTGATTCCTCCTTTCTTTATTGCAGGTTACCCATTGTGCTTTCTTTAGTGTTAGGCTTTGCAGTTTTAATGATGTCTTTTGCCCTTCAAGATCTATAACATGCCACTACCGAGCTGAATGGAATAACATTTGAGAACACAGTCAAGATTAATGCAGACCCCGTTCCAGTTTAAATATCTCTGATTTACAGAAGCAATGAGTTCAGAGGGAAAAGGTTAATGCTGTCCTGTGGTGTGCTCTGTTTGACTTCTAAAGAGGTTGTCAAAATGGTCTCACTCAGAAAAGATGACAGGTTTTCAGTCGGCCTGCTGCTGTTGCCATTGCGGGTAGAAGCTGATAAACTCCGGTGTGAATGTCAGCAAGCATTGTGACCGGTGTAACTCTGGGTAGTCATATACTTTCCGAAGGTGTTTGAAGTTTTTGCTCTGTGAGTTGTCTGTGCAGTAAAGGTGAAAAAATGAGTTCTGAACGTGTTAGCCTAGAATATGCCAGATACAGTAAATGCATATTGTGAATTAACAGTCTTTGAAGAGGTTTGAATGTAACAAGATGATGCCTCCCTATAATAGATAGGCTTTGAAATTAATGGCCTTATCCTACTCATGAACTAGGGAAATTAGATTTCTATTCATTAGTTATCTTACTAAAAATGTAGTTGCAAAAGCTGGTTAATTCTAAAAGTCAAGATGAATGTGGAGGAAAATGTCAAGAAATAGATCTCATGGAAAAGTAGAATCATTGTGCAGAAATAATCTTTTAAAGATGTAATCAACAGTAAGACCCCCCACTACTACAGAACTATACCTGTCATTCCTCCAGTTACCATCCTACCACCATGTTCCTGGGGTTGGACTCAAGCACCTTAGTCAGTGTTCTACTGCTCTGGAGAGACACCATGACCACAGCAACTCTTATAAAGGAAAACATTTAATTAGGGCTGGCTTAAGGTTTGTAGTTTTAGTTCATTGTCAGTGTGGCAAGTAGCATTGTAGGAAACAAGATATTACACAGGCAGACGCAGTGTAGAAAAGTAACTGAGAGTTCTACATCTGGATTTGCAGGCAACAGGAGAAAGGTACACTGATCCTGGCTTGGGAATTTGAAAATCCCAAAGCTACCCCCAGTGACACACTTCCTCCAAGAAGGCTGCACTTCCTAATTCCTATCAGATTGCACCACTTCGGACCAAGTGTTCAAATATATGAGCCTATGGCCACTCCTGTTCAAACCACCATGCACACTGAGCTACACCTCCAGCTTCCTGTTAGCAGTGTTCTGTTTTCACCTATCTCTGTCTCTCCTTTTAGTCTCAGTGCTCCACACTAAAGGGAACATGGGTCTTTTGATGACTGCTCACTTTACAGTACTTTAAAGTGGCATTGCACTGCGCAGGTTACTAGACCCCCTTCCCTGCTTTCTGTATGGACCTGTTTGTAAAACCATGCAAGTGAAATAAATACATTTACAATCTCACTTATCCTGGGTTTGCTTTAGAAGCCAACATGATCCACTTAGACTGGAGGGGTCTGTGTTGCTAACAGTTGTCCATCTTCTTGTTTTATTTTCTGAGATCAAAACTAAACTTCCTCCATGGAATTTGCCTTTGTCAATTGAAGACCAATCTGACTTGGATAATCTCCTTTGACTCTCAAATATGATTCCCATTTAAGGATTCTAGTTTCCTTAATGTTCTGTACTTTAAAGTGTGGACTGTAGCTGACAGCTTTGTACTTGCTTCTGGAGTATATGTTGTGAAGGACTCTGTAAACTTAAGATTTCAAGCGTCCTTTGTGCTACTAAAGACTTCCTTGTTTTTCTAGATTTAGGGATCCAAATCCCCTTAGGATTAATGCACTCTGAGGAGCTCAGCAAACTCTGAGTGAAGACCAAAGCTGGCAGAGGGCTCTTATGCACAGAATAATCCACAGAGCACTGCCCTCTGTGCCACAGAACTTGAGCACACGGCCAAGGGCTTCTGGCTGTATCCTTGTCCTGAGAATTCTGCATGCTGAAATCATGTTTAAAACCCACTCAGCAAGCCCTTGAATGTCTTCAGACTCTGGCACAGAACCGGAGATCACTTAGTAAGGCAGGATACTGAGATGTGCATGCTGCCTCTGTGTGTCAGCACTCTGGGACAGGCTAGGAAACATCGGCACCTCGCCATAGATGGGTAAAGACTAGGACTCTGAGAATTGCGTGTCTCCTTGTGTATTTTAGTTAGGGTAGCTCCTGTTGCCGTTGACTTTTATAGCCTCGTCTCCCCTGCTTGCCCATTCCAAGGGTATCGAAACAAAGGCGCTTACTTAACAAGAAATAGAAGTGAGCATAGTCCATAATTTCACTATTTTCCACGAGCTCAGCTATATCCGTTTGTTGAACACATTCTGAGATAATACAGGAAAACATTAAGTGTAACTTTAAAGACTTTAACATAAAATTTCATGAGATTCAGTAGTTCCATTGTAGTTGTGTGTTCAGAGAATGAAAAGCAGAGTCTGTAGAGAGATTGTTAATGAAAGCCACCATTGGCTGGTGGACAGATACATACACCGTGGTCTGTCTACACAACAGGATCACCATACCATGAAAGCAGAAAGTCCTTTCTGTGCTGTAGCAGAACTGTGCCTTAAGGACATCATGCTGGGTAAGCAAGCCAGTCACGCAGGACAGATGTGTGGTTACCCTTACAGGAGTCCCCAAAATAGCCAAATCAGTGAACACAAAGAGGACAGAAGAAAGACGTCAGTGTTTATCAGGATGGTGCATGTCACTGTGAATGTTTGATGCCACTGACCTACTTAGAAACAACCATCAAGCCATAATATAGCCCAGTTGTTTGCAGGTCTTTAGTGGGGACTCTTGAGATATCTGGACTGTGTTTATGCCAAAGACAGAATCTATAGATTTTTTTAAGAGTGAGTACAGATGCATGATAGGTGGTGTCCCTGCAAACCCTGGTATTCACCACAGGGACATTTTTCACAGCTTCATTCAGTGAGTGTTGGGGATGAAGGTAGAAACCATGAACATGAACCATGAACATATTGGAACAGCATGTTATCATGGTCACTGGCTTTATTTAATATGTATGTCTGTGGTGTGAGCAAGACCTTTTGCGCTTGTATGAGGCACCTATTTGTGCAGGTGTTCGTGTGTGAAGGGCAAAGGTTGACCTCACAAAGGTGCCTTGCTCAGTTACCTTACATTTAAGATGTTATTGAGGTGCATATTGAAGCATGGGTTTTCACTTAAACCCAGAGCTCACCAGCTAGTCCAACTAGCCTGCTTGCCTGAGGATCCTGTCTCTACCTTTCAAGGGCTGTGATTACAGATGGGCCACCATCTGTACAGATGGGCACAGATGGGTACTGGGGATTCAAACTCAAGATTCTTATGCTTGCATGGCAGTCACTTTACCCACTGAACCATCTTCCTAACTCCTGCTTAGAATTTTATGTGTTTATATTTTGTAATAATCACCTAGCATGAGCTGTTCCCTGGGTAGTGGTGGTCTTTGGTTCTGTGTGAAGGGCCCTATTAGCAGATGATGATGATGATGATGATGATGATGATGATGATGATGATGATGATAATAATAATAATAATAATAATAATAATAATAATAATAATAATAATAATTTAGGACAAGTGAGCTGGGGGGTATTTTAAGCACAATGAGTGAACTTAAATATGATCTTAAGTGTGTTTCTTCTCAAACTATCAACCAAGGAAGGAAAATCTGAATGTGGATGAGGACTGGCCATCTCTTCCCAGGTCACTGGACACATGGCCCAACAGTGGTTTTCTTCCCATTTGTAAAAAGCAGTCCTCTGTTCATGTCAATGGCAAAGGGAAGGGAGGGAGGGAGGGAGGGAGGGAGGGAGGGAGGGAGGGAGGGAGGGGAAGGGGAAGGGGAAGGGGAAGGAGAAGGAAGGAAAGAATGAAGGAAGGAAGAAAAAGAAAGAGGAAAGAAAAGAAGCCCTATATGGAACCCTTAAATTTTAATGAGCTATGAGACCTGTGTTGGGAGTTCCATCAGCCCTCGGGGTTTTTCCTAACTAGCTCAGAACACATTTCCTGTTCCCTGGATGCTCCCAAGCGTTCCTCTCTCCCTGAGCTCGGTTGTCAGTTGTTGTTGGCAGGTGGGTGAGTTGTTGATCATTTAATCCCCCCATGCCTCCAGTGTTGTGCCTATAATTATTTAATGTGGTGTTTAACCCTCTGAAGGCTGGTTTCCATCTGTTCTTTTTCATCCGGGCTGTTTGGTAAGCCTTTTTTTGTGTCCCCTGAATCTGGCATATCTTGACACCTTGCTGATTGGCACATCCTGATGCGCCACATTCTGTTTAACAGTTATGTTCAGCAGATACCCACTGAGTCCCTGTAGTATGCAAAGCACTTGGGAACCATTGGAATCCCAGTCACATCAAGTCTCAACCCGGGAGTGTTTGGAGATGTTCCTAACCTCAAAGATTCTCGTTAGTTAATTCCTCATTTCCCCCAACATTTAGCTTTTGCTGGTGTGTGTGTGTGTGTGTGTGTGTGTGTGTGTGTGTGTGTGTGTGTGTGTTTACCACTGTGGGAAGCTGCTGGGTGTGAAGTGAATGTGACAACCACTGGGCGATCTCAGGTGGGGGAAAAAAAAACAATAGACCTTAGGTTTTCCTCTTGTAAGGAGATATAGTAAGGTGCCTGGTTTCCCCCAGCAAGCATTGGCAGGGCTGGCATCGGCAGGTCCTGTCGTTCAGTGTTAGGAGCCAACCCTTTGTCCTATTCAGCCACCTGTGATCACTTTACTTCAAGAAAGAGTACTTTTTCTTGGATTTGGTGACAAATAAGTTAGAAAGAGTTATGACTGAATATTATGAGGGAAGATGACTGGTCACAATATGAACCTTTCACTAGCCTTACGAAACTATGCCATAAAGAACCAATATGCTATCTCCACATGGTGCAGAATGTGTGGTCACAGAACCAGTCACCTGTCATCTGAGGGGTTGACCAGTGCTCCGCAGTTCCCTGCTGGAGTCTAAGCTCCCAGGCAGCTGGGACTTAAGTTTACTTGCTGGCAGTTTGTGATTCTTCCTGTGCTGTGAAGGAAATGGCTGCTGCAACCTCCCTATTTTAGACCTTAAGTATGTCCATCACTGAGGGTACCAAGTGCATCAGTTCCTGAGTTGTGCTTGTCCACATCACCTTCAAAAGGTATCTGTGTTCCACCCCAGGAGCCACAGGGGCCTGGCAGTGTGGACCAAAAGCATTTTCAAAGAGCTCCCTGGGAGTCTGGTGAGTCAGGGTGAAAAGGCCTACTGCACATAGCAGCACACCACAATCTCGTGTCAAACACATCATTATTATGTAGCCGTTGATTTAATTAGACTGGTCTTATTTAGGTTTAGGAAGGTATAATTAAGTATTTGCAGTTGATTTAAAGTTACATAGTCTCATTAATTGGTAGTTCTTTTTTGTCTCAAAATAGTATTTTTCAATTTAACTCTCCTTACTGCTTTGTGTACTTAATTTTTTTTTTTAGATTAGCTCTCTGAAAAGTTAGCTATTAAGGCAAATCACTTTAATTGAAGACACCACAGCACTTTGGTCCCTAAGCCTGTGTGCTCTTGGGTTTTTAATGTTTGCATTCACAACTTTCCATCCATCTGCTTTCTGTCGGTTTCTGGCACTGCTGAGTTACCTTGTAGTTTTAATGAATTAATCTGTGTGTTTTGCGAATAAGATGGTGCCTATACATTTACCACTTATAGGCTCCCTTTGTCCTTTAAAGAAGGAGTCATATGTAGTATCATGTCATTTCCCACTGCTGAGGCAGTACCACAGCTGTATGGCACAAGGTGTTATGGCCCCCTCCCTGGCCCAAGGACAACCCCGGTTCTCAGTAGAAAGCTGGGTCCTTATGTGTGCTCAGGCCTGGAAACAGTCATTATCATGAGTGCCTCAGAGACGTACGAAATAGATTGGAGTCCCAAAAAGCCTGTACTGTTCAACTAAGTTTTAAGTTTAATGATGTTTAGGTATTGATTCTTAATTCATAGAGAAAATTGTTGAATGAGACATTTGAGGAGGTGGCTAGAGGGATTGCCCTGTAATTAAGAGTGCATATTGTTCTTGCAGAAGACCAAAGGTCAACTCACAAACAAGGTAGCTCACAAACTGCCTGTATCTCCAGGGAATCCAACAGCCCTGCCCTCTGAACTTCTCAGACAGACGCACATATATAAACACACTATCACATAATAACAACTTAAGAAAGGTTTGAATTTTAGTGGCCAAGGGGACTTGACGGTGTCATTGTGCACTAGAATAAAGGTGGTCTAAAGAGTGTGTTGCCTCGTGAGTCAAGCAGACCAGAGCAAGGCAGACAGGGCAGAGGGAGGGAGGGAGGGAGGGAGGGAGGGAGGGAGGGAGGGAGGGAGGGAGGGAGGGAGGGGCTGGGATTGCATATGGAAGAACAGGGCAGGTCAGGCTGGTGCTGTGTCCATCCCTTCCCACAGCCAAAGGCTGGTGACTTTCCACCATGGTTGTTGAGAGTCAGGATGAGACCTACTGTTCTGCCCAGCCAACCACCTGTCTTCCCGACTGACTTAGTCATGACCAAGGCAACTCTTACAAAACAGAGCACTGCATTGGAGTCTTGCTTACAGTTTCAGAGAGAGTTTTAGTCTATTAGAGTCATGCTGAGGGACATGGTGGCAGACAGGCAGAGAGAGCCACTGGGCCTGGCATCGGCTTTTGAAATTTCAACGCCCATCCCATGGTGGCGTACCTCCTCCAAGGCTGTACATAGTCTAACAAGGCTACACCTCCTAATCCTTCTAATCCTTCACAAACAGTTCACCAGCTAAGGACTAAACATTTAAATATATGAGCCCATGGGAGCCATCCTCATTCAAACCACCACAGAGCCACTGGCAGTGGTGGTGTTCAGGAACCAGGCACACAGGTTGAATTGGTAGGCTTGAATATCAAGTCTGTGGATCCGTCAAATGTAGCTGAGAGTCTGGTGAAACCAGGTAGAGCATCCTGCCTAATGGCTCAGATGACTTGGGTGGGCCTGTCTAGGACATAATGGAAGCTTCTCGTGAGATAAATATAACACATAGGTGCTGCTGTGGAAGCCACATTCTCAGAGACCCTGTCATGACCCATTGTGAGGGCCATGCCACAATACAGATATACTGTGATCTCTAATTCCTAACAGTCTTGACTGAAACAAATACTGACTGGTGATCATGAAACTGCCTTTGTATCCCAGAGCTTTAAAGGTACTGCTGTGTGTTGCAGGGGGGTGGCCTCCAGGGAGAGAACACTGTATCTCTCACCTGTTACCTCAGTAGCCCCAGAGCCATAGTCAGAGTACTTGTGTTAGCCACACTGCAGTGAGTCCCAGTGTGAGAACTAGCCGTTACCAGCCAGCGCAGGAAAGGTATTTCAGTCTTGAGTATCTGGCCTGAGAGCTGTGTAGTGATGCTCACCGGTCAGTCTGGTCCTTCTACTCTCTGTGCTCCCCCTGGGTGGTTGGTCTATGTCTAGAACCCTGAGTGTCTGACAGTTAATCAAAATGCTTGGCTGGAGCTGAGGGGTCACCCACTCTTACAGCCAAGCTCTGGGAATAGGCAGTGACAGGCTGTGGCTTTGTTAAGCAGAATTTGGGTGGCCAAATTAAGAATTGGCTTCATAATCATGAGGTTTCTTGTAGTGATGGTCCTCAGCAAGTTTGAGCTGTGTGTGTTCCCAAGGAGCTAAGTTCAGCTGGGCGCTGTACATGAACTTTCTCCAAACAGTCGTACCAACATTGTCTTGCCTTGTTTATGACTGGAGGACATTTATAACCGGGAAACTCAGATCCCTGTGGCTGGAACGTGTAATTGAAAGGATAGAGGGAAAGGGGCCTTTTGTATTCTTTGTTTTATTATTAAATAGATACTAATGTTTCAAGGCTGCCTTTACTTACTGTCATGTTCATACAAAAATACCTTCCTCAATAAATTTAATTTTCAGATTGAATAAACTGAAAAGATTGTAGGTTTGAACAGGATTGAGTTAGGTGTGAATAACAATTTCAAATGTTAAACCGTATAAACATTGGTTATTCTGTAGACACCATAGGCCTTGCTCTCTAATTACGGAGATAAAAGTGGCTGTGGATAGCTAAGATAGTTAAAGTCAGTTTTAAACTCTGCTTGAGACCTATATTGCCTTGACAACATATTAAACTCAAATACAGTTAAGAGGAAAACTAATGAGTGTTTACTGAATGGAAATTAACAGCCTACAGTTTGGGTGCCCCTGGTTAATCAGGATTATATAGTATTAAAGAAATATACAAAGTAGCAAAGTTATAAAAAGAGTATCCTGTGCCCATCTGTATCATTTGGAGCCACTGTTAGCGTTTGTGTAATCATATTCTTAATAAAATAACATGGAATCCCATCGTCTGTCCACATGCCACTTTTGATTCCTTAGTCAATTTTTTGTTGTTGTGATAAAACACCAGACCAAAAGCAACTTGATGAGAACTCTAAAGTAACACTATCACTGAGAGAAGTCAGGGTGGGAACCTGGAAACAGGAGCTGAAACAGAAGGGCACAGAGGAGTGCTGCTTACTGGCTTGCTCCCCATGGCTTACTTAGCCTGCTTTCTTACCAACTGAGGACCACTCAAAGTGAGCTGAGCCCTCCCATCTAAATGATTAATCAAGACAGGGCCCTCACAGACTTGCCTACAGGCCAATCTGTTGGAGGCAGTTTCTCAGTTAAGTTCCCCTCTTCTCGGGTAAGTCTAGGTTTGTTCAAGTTGTCATAAACCAACCACCACATCGCCTTTCGTATTTGGCGAGATTTTTAGAAATACAACCATATGATATCATGTATGCATGCATAATAACTTTTTCCATTTTAAAAGTAGAGATATTTAAATACATTGTGTATGTAAAATACAAGACCTCACATCGTTTCTGTTCCTTTTCCACAGAGTAGACCTCTAAAAGTGGAATTACTGGGACAGATAGACAGGCCGTCTTACAGTTGGTGGCTATGTGCTTTCATTGGCCCTGAATTTATTGCCACATTGAAACCTTTGCTACTGGAAAGGTAGAAATGGTAGTTCCTTTTTCTGCCCATGTGATCACTTTTATACTTGGTGGTTTTATCCCTTGACTTGGAGTTTGCAGCACACCTCCTGTGTGACAGTGTCTCTGCGTCTGTGTGACTGTATGTGGTCCTTCTTCTCACAGCACATTGGTGCCTCTGTGTCAGCACAGCAGTAACGTGCAGTCCTGAGAGCAGTGTCCCTGATCTACCCTTTAACATCTTTCCCACAGAAACCATGCTGCATTATTTTTCATTGAATGCAGCTGTTTTTAGGAAAACAGTCAAACTTGATTCACATTTATTGCATGGTCCAGGGCAACCTAACTGGTTTATAAACGTGTGCTTCCTGATCTGAACTGGTGCTATTGTTTTGTACCAGAACTCATGTACCGTGTGTAGTTTTATGTAGCTAGTGAGGCACATCTAATTTCTCTGAAAAAAATGTCATGTGTTTTCCTGTTAAGTCTTTACTAAAAATATTGATTGAAGTCTATTAGAACTTAAATTGGAAGATGTTTTCAAAGTGTCTGGTATTCTCAAGAATCATGGTATTTTTCTTTTGTAATGTTCTTTGACAAAAATTTGATGGCATCTATTCGTCCTGGTTGTTTTGTATTTGAGACAGTCTCACTGCCTAGAACTCACAAACACTTGTCTACCTCTTTGACCCCAGACTACCGTGATTAAAGACATGTGCCACCATCCTTAGCCTTATTCGGTATATTTCATGAAAATTTTAAGTTTATTCCAAAATTCAGTTCCTATTATAAATACATTTTAATGTATATTTTCTACCTGTTAACTAGAATGTGAAATGTGTTACTTGTTTTTCTTGCCCTTACACAACTGTTAATGAAAAGGATTGTAGTGCCACAAGTGAGTGTCCCTACTTCACGTCCATGTGTTGAGGGCAGTGCTGGTGGGACCTTTGGGACTCAGGCCTGGCGGAAGGTCAAGGCCATTAGGATCATGCTTTCAAGATGCATGGGCCTCTCATCTCTTGCTTTCTCTTTTGCTTCCTGACTGTGAAGTGTACACTACCTGCCCGTGTGTTCTCGCCTTGCTGTGCTGCTCTGCCAGAGACCCCAGACACGGGACCAATTGATCATGGACTTAAACCTCCATAACCATGCAATAAAATCAACCTTTCTGTGAGTGCGGAGTCCAGGGCTCATGCATGCTGCGCTGGCACTGTCCTGCTGGCCCAGCATCTGCTCTATGTTGCTGTAGCCACAGAACACTGATTTTAAACAGATGTGCTTCTAAGGTAGCTGCTGCAGGGGTTGTCCTTTCTTGATTATGTTTTGTCATTTCTGCTGAGAGATTCATCTTGAGAAATAGTATTTTTCCAAGCAGTACATCTTTTGAAGATGTTCTCATTTCTAGTATATTCTAAATGATTTTTGTTCACTTTTGTTGTTGACATAAAAGTAAGGGAGAGGTGAAATCTTCGTGATGAGTCCAAGTGGTATTTTCTGCTTTAGTTAAAGGCGCCATTCCATTTTCTCTCCCCTAGACTTGTGAAGGTAAGTAGAGTGTTCAATCTGTGGTGTCTCACACCCCCAGATTTTCAAATTCATGATGTGCCCGTGTCTGTGTGTGCACACATGATGCACATGCATGCCGACTGATCTTTGTTAAGTGTCCTGGGTCCATAGGCTTCTGACTTTCCTAAAATGTGGAAAACATCAAGTTCTTCTTTCTATAGTATCATGTATTTCCATCCATCCTGAACCTCAGAGGCGTGACTTGGTTTGGTTGGGTTTTTGGTTTTGTTTTTTGTTGTTTTTGTTTGTTTGTTTGTTTGTTTGAACAAATTTTCCAATCCTAAAACTCATTCTTTTGGAAATACAACTATTCCCTCTTTTAGATCTGCCTCTCTAAGAAGGCATAATAAGAAACATATTTTCAACAACTACATTGTCCTAGTTTGGTTTCTGTCGTGATGAAAACCATAACCAAAGCATCTTGGAGAAGAAAGGGTTTGTTTGGCTTAAGGAGAGCCAGGGCCAGCATTCATGGAAGGAATTCAGAGGCAGGAGCTGAGGCAGAGACCACTGAGGAATGCCACTTGCTGGCTTCCTCCTCCTCGTTTGCTAACTGCCTTTTTTACACAGCCTGTGCCCTCCACATAAACCAGCCATCAAAGAAACACACCCCACAGGCCAGTGTAGACAATGCCTCTAGTGAGGTCCCTCTTCCAGGTGTGTCATGTTGACAGCAGGAGCTAACTGTGACACATCTAGGATTTAGAAACAAAAACATTTTAACTCCTTTCTGTGTGGACCCTAGTTAAAGTCCTAGCTGCTGCAGTACTGAGCAAGACTTCCTGCCTCCTTTGGGTGGGGATGGGGGCACAATTAAGTGGTAAACTGTTACTATTGTCTGCCTGGAATGCTTAGGGACTGGCTAGCAAGTCAAGGGCTATCAATTTAACATGTCTGATTCTCTCCCCCCATGTTCCTCCCCTTTCATTAGGTCTTTGTTCTAGTGGTAGTCCTTATATCTGGAAGATTTAACTTTGAAATGTCTTTTTCTGTTAATCTCATCACTTCACATTGTGGGTCTCTTCCTACTCAGTGATGTAATCTTGGACATCAGTCTTGTTTTTTCTACTCTTGTCAGCTTGGGTTGCTTAATGGAGATTGTGGTTTTTACATTTTAGGGTGTTGGGTTTTGCTATATATGTATTGTGAGCCAGGCAATGGTGGCAAATGTCTTAACCCCATCACTCAGGAGGCAGGGGGATGGATCTCTACAGAGTGAGTTCCAGAACAGTCAGAGCTACACAGAAACCTTGTCTCAAAAACTGAAAACAAACCAAAAACAGATTTGTTTTAAATTGCATGTATGTGTGTGCATATGTATATGTGAATGCAGATGCCAGGGAGAACCAGAGGCATCCGGTTTTATAGCTAGAGTTACAGGCAGTCGAAAGCCACTTGACACGCTGGGAACCAAATTTGGATCCTCTGCAAGAACAGTATGTTCTCTTAACTGGTGAACCATCTCTCCAGTCCCACTACATAATTTTTAAAAAGTGTTAGCTTTGTTCTGGCTTGGTGTGAGCTTTGTGAAACTGCACCCAGCTTTTATCTTAGACCAGACTTAATTTATTTTTCTCTACGTATATGCAGACTGATAATGGTCCAAGACTCAGTAGAATCTCTGAGAAGGTCTAGAACTTTCTCCTTGTATGCTGCCCCACAACATCTGTATGCACATCGGTGTTTTTCCTCTCTCTTTGGGTAGAAAGCTGTTACGTTATGCTGCCCTCCCTGCCTGCTGCCCAGGGTCTGGAGACAGATGCTTGCATATTGTTATATTAGTTGCTAGTTGCTTTTGTTATAGCTGTAGTCCATGTAGCTTAAGGGAGAAAGAAGGTTTGGCTCACAGTTTCAGGGACTTTAATCATCACACTAGAAAGTCATGGTGGAAACAGCTCTGTTCAGGGTGGCAGGAGGAGCCTACTTATATCTTGGCAAATCAAAAAGCAGAGAGAACTGTCCAGAACCCAGGGACAAGTATAACCTAAGAAGGTCTGCCCAAGTGGCCTCTCCTAAAGATTGCAGTCTCCCAGTATTCAAAAACAGGTCTGGAGAATGGATGTTTTTAATTCAGGCCACCACAAAAGAAAACCAAGTGATACTGATAGATAAAGATATATAAACAAATTTTATGCTATTGAATCATGAGATGACAGTGATGGTCGGAGGTGTCAGCCCTTAAGTCTCAGAGGCATCTTTGTCCCCACCCCACCCCCATTTCCCTAAGGGCCTGTGAGTCCCTGGATGGTCTGTTTATGGTATGAAGGGTAGTTCTTCCTGGGTCCAGTCATTAGCAGTTGATTACTGTGTGTTAGCAGTTGTATGCTTTCTTTCATGGTGGAGCAGTGAACAAGAGCACTGACAAGAGGCTTCCACATCTGGCTAAGGAAGGTTATAGGGACAGCTGCATCACCCCAAAGCCATGTTCCTGGAGTTCACTGCACTACTTGAGGCAACCGCACAGCTCAGAGTACCCTCTCCCCAGCTCTTGCTGGGCACAGTTCACCTTGAGGAGAGGGGTCCTGTAGGACTTAAAAGGGTGGGGGAGCAGTTTGAGGCTTGGGAAGTTTGCTTACTTCCTGATTTCTCAGGTGCCCCTTTTAAAGCAGAGTGTTGCAATCTGGAGGACCGTTGTTACACAGCAGTTCTGTCCCAGGGTGTTGAACTGCTTGTCTCTGGATTAGCATTGCGAATAACTGTTGACTAGGTTAAGACCCTTTGAGTGTTGTGAATGTTGCAGCACTGACCCCGCCCTCACAGGCCTTCCTGGAGTATACCAGTAGTAAATACATACGAAAGTGTACTGAGAGATACAACTTTGAGGGACCCTATAAAGGAAGTGGAGATGGTGAGGAATCAGCAGGAAGTGGGTAGGTTCATTAAAGACTTGGCTGATGTCCAGAAGAGCCATTTGAAGGTCTTGGGATACCCGTGGGTTTTTTTTGTTTTTTTTTTTTGTTGTTGTTGTTGTTGTTGTTGTTGTTGTTGTTTTCCCTGTATAAAGGCTGTCTTTGTAGTATTCTAATGCTAATTTCTATATGGCAGAAAGTTGAGTACAGGCTGGACTTTGGTATTGTTATTTTTATGAGGCATCACCTGTCTCAGTGTTTTGTAAATATTCTTCTCCATCACCTTATGATTGGTCAATAAAGAGCTGATCTGCCAGTTAACTGCACAGAAAGAGAATAGGATGAGACTTCCAATTCAAGTGGGAGGATCCAAGGGAGAGGAGGGAGAAAGAAAAGAGAGGGCAGAGGGTGCAGAAGGAGTCCTGATGAACAGGTCCCACCGGATCCACCTGGAAGACACAAGTGGAATAGAGCTAGCCTGAGTGAGACTCAAAGTGCAAGTGACCAGGGGTCTGTGGCTAGGAGGTAAATAGCTTAGAGGGTGTAACAGCTCAGTTGTCAGCTTGTTAATAAAAATGCCAGCGCTCTGAATCTGGTATTCAGGAGCTAAAGTGGGCTGGAAAAGAGGGTGTAAAAACATGCTATTGTCATATAGCAATAAAAGGAACATAGAAAATCCCCCAAAGAATTGTACTTACATCTAGGACAAAGTATTCTAGCAGAGGAATAGTATGTTCAGAGGTAAAGAAGTGGAACACACTGGATGGGTAGGTACAAGAAGAGCACATAGCTTGACTGTCCAGTGAGAGCAGAGAGGTGCCAACACTGTGGGCAATCAGGATAGGACTTACCTTGTGGATGGCAATGTGGGATGTCAAAGCTCAGTCTTCTGTGAGCACTTCAGTCTAAACAGTGCATAGCTATGTGCCTCATGCCACTCATGATGGATAACAGGGTCCCCAGAGCCTGGAGTCAGCGGGGCCCTCAAGCACAGTGAGCCAACAGTGGGTGGGTGGGTGGGTGGGTGGGTGGTTAAACAGAGTCTCACTGTATAGCCCTGGCTGTCCTGAATTCACAGAAATCTTCCTTCCTCTGCCTCCTAAGTACTGAGATTAAAGGCATGTGCCACCATGCTCAGCAAGTTGATTTTATTTGTTACAGCCTTCGGTGAGCTTACATTCTTAGCTTTAAGGGTTGTACTTTAAATGATTAGTATATACCAATTGTAAAAAGTAGTAGATTTTATTGTTATACACGCATGTAACGTGCTTGATCATTTAAAAAAAAAAAAAAAAAAAAAAAGGCTTGCCTTATTCCCAACCATGCAACAGACTATTGCTTGTTCCTGTGAAGGTACTGCCTGCTCTGTCAGTTTTATCTCTGGACATCAGTTCTCATATACTGATCTCCAGTCCTGGAGGCCCCAGCCCCTGGCCTGTTTCCATGAGTATCTTCTCCCTCGGGGAAGCCAGTGTCTCCTTACCAGGATCCCCTGTGAAGACCCCATCCTGTTAACTTGATTGAGCTCAGTAGTTAGAATCTCTCTGTTCTCCAGGGAGTGGAGAGCCAAGGAAGAAGTGTGGATAGTGAGCGTAGACCAGGGAAGCTCTGGTGGGCACAGCAACAGAGAATGGTGCTGGAAAGCTCAGGCAGAGGGCGCTTCAGGTACAGATTTTGAGCATTGCTTGGGAAGGATCTGGCAGAGAAGAAAATGAAACTTAAAAAGCTGCCTGACAGGTGACATCGGCTGTTCTTGAGAATGCAAGACTTGGGGTTACAAATCCTCTAGAAACATGTAGTCTGGATTTGCCTGCCTGGGACCGTTACAGGCCACTGTTGAGAGAATTAACCCATTGAATAGTGCTCTTTCCAGTGGGAATTGGGAAAATAAATTCTAAGGTAGCTCACAGCAATTGCCATGAACATGTCCTGAGAGAGAGTGAATGCCAGGGTACCTTTACACAAGCAAAAGGACACCTTAGAAACCCTGGTCTGGAGTTCAGCAGTGGGGTAGGAAGCTTGCATATATCTTCTATAGCTTTAGATTAGGGGATCAGAGATTGGCACAGGGTCTCACCCTGTGCCTGTGCCTGTGCCTGTGCCTGTGCCTGTGCCTGTGCCTGTGCCTGTGCCTGTGCCTGTCTCTGCCTCTTGGGTGCCAGAGTGGCCAGTGTGTGCCACTACATTCAGCTTATTATTAGATTCTTTTTAAATTTTTTATGTGTATGGGTGTTTTGCCAGCACATATGTCGGGGTACCGTGAGCATACAGCAAATGCCCAGAGGGTCTAGAAAGTATAGGATCCTTTGACGTTTCAGTCACAGTGGTGGTTAGCAGCACTGTGAGTACTGGGAACTGAACTCTCTCTTCTAAAAGAGCAGCAAGTGTTCTTAACCACTAAGCCATCTCTTCAGCCTTCTCTTTAGATTCTTGAATCATATGCATTTATAACCTGTTTAGATGTATCAAAAGATTAAATGTGAATGGTTTTTACTGCAAAAATTGAAGTAGGGGTGGTGTTTGCTCCTGTTGTAACAGTCAAGGTACTTTACTGTCCACTCTATTATAATAAAAAACATTGAGGGTCAGTCAGTAACATGTATCCAGCGTGCATGAGGGCATGGGTTTGATCTCTGGCACTAAAAAGAAAAGTTGAAGAACCATGTGCCAAGATTGGTTGATACTGAGGAAGAGTGGTGCATGATGGGACATTGCTAGGGAAAGGAGAGCCATCTTCAGGTCCTCCCCAACCAGTGCTAATTTAAACAACTTGAAAGATGAGTGTCATGGCACATGCCTTTGATTCTATCACTTGGAAACTAGAGTCAGGAGAATCTGTGGGTTTAGAGCCACATAGGGAGAACTTGTCTCAGAAAAACACAAAACAAAAAAGAATGACTTAGTGAAATGGAATGGGATCCAGTAGACAGACCTAGCAGCCATCTTCTGGGACAACCTGAGGAAGAAGGCCTTGCTGTCTGTGATATCCACAAAGAACAGTGGCCACTTCTCCATAGGCCTGCCAAAACACATGGCTTTATCTCTGTATCTCTCCTAGATTTAGAACAAGGAACATTGATTGATGAGATAGGAGATGGCCCCTTAGCTCTTCTGGTCTTTGTTACCTTTTCAAATTCTCAGAGCGAGTGTTTTGTGTGAGACCCAGGCTCTAAGTTCCATTCTCTGCAAGGCTTGGGTTCTGATGTTTTCTTTATAACACTTTTGGTTGTGTGTGTGTCCAACATTTTTCTTTTTGAACACTAGACTAGCAAAATGGTTTCTTTAAAAGTGAACTTGGGCAAGCCTCTAATTGGTACTGTTCTCTAATAGCTAAGTCCTGGGTTTGCGACGGGCCTCTCTCTAATTCAGAGGTGACACTGGGAACTGATTAATGGTAGGACGTCACAGACCACTGTGATTTCAAACTCTTGGCAGGTACATCTCCATTCATGGATGCGCTAGCAGCCAACGGAACAGTCACCATACAGACATCTGTAACAGGAGTGACAGCCGGGAAAAGGAAATTTATTGACGACAGAAGAGACCAACCTTTTGACAAGCGGTTGCGTTTCAGTGTGAGGCAGACAGAGAGTGCCTACAGATACAGAGATATTGTCGTCAGGAAGCAAGATGGCTTCACCCACATCTTGTTATCCACAAAATCATCAGAGAATAACTCACTAAACCCAGAGGTGAGAGACATGCCCCAGGCTGTGGCTTCACGCTTCTCCATGCCCTGGCGTCCTGGCCTGCTTTGCTCAGTAGCACTCTTTGATCTTTCTAAGCCTTCTGGGGAGATGACAGCTGCTTCTCATCACACTTGTGGCCATAGTGACAGTCACAGGAGGGATGCTGAGGAGACACTCCATTCTCCTGTTGTGGGAAAGTATGGTTTTGAAGTGGGGACAGTAGCTGCATCCTTCCTGTCCTCGTCCACTACCTCCCAAGTCATCTTCAGAGCATAGGGCAGCGACCTATGACCTTCCTAAAGTCACATGGAAATGTTTAAGCACAGACTCTGCTTTAGCTGAAGTAACCCCAGGTCTTAGTCCCTTTAGAGACTCTGACCGTCATCCCTCTGTACAGGTTCCATCAGCATTATAGCAGACACGTGTCTTGTCAGTAAGTACCTACTAATAAGTAAGAGAGCTTTCAATGGCCCTGGGTAATGTATTCACAGAGTTTGGAAACCAATTCTGTGAAGGCTCTAGAACCCAGTGTTTTTGAATTTGCATTGTACCTCAGTTTTCATTTGTTCTTCCGTTTTCTTATGGTTGCTTGTTTGCCATTGTGCACATCTTAGGCAAATGGGGATCTGGCCAGAATTGCAAAAGGCTGGTCCTTGGTCCACTTTCAGACTGCAGGGTACCTTTGATGCTTCTTGGAGGTCATTTCAAGTGGTATGTGCCCTCCAATGCTGGTGCACCCCTACTGGGCGCACTTATGCAGCAAATGATTTAGACTTATGTCCCCATAGTGTTAGGTGGCTAAGGAAAACAGCCAAAAACCCTAGAACCCTACAACTGAACTCATTTCTTGAAATTGGCTGAATGTGCCACCTGCTGTCCAAATACGAAATTCCAGAAGCAGCTGTGTGCCTTGTCCTGTCTGCCGAGAGCCTGCAGTAGGTGTAGAACAGCCAGATGATGGAGATTCATATGCCTTTGCACCAATGATTATAAGTTGCCACAGTAACCTCGAACCTTATGCCCTGGTTACAGAACATGAAAAGCATGCAGAGTATTTACAGTCAGGGTGGGTGGAGTGAACCACATCAGACTGGAGATGCATTTATCTTAGATCTAAACTGTCCCATTATAAAGTGCTTCGTAGGATTCTGTGCCCAAAGTGCTCTTGACCACTTGCACCTGTGGTGACTTGCAGGTGATGAAAGAAGTTCAGAGCGCCCTGAGCACGGCTGCGGCCGACGACAGCAAGCTGGTGCTGCTCAGCGCTGTGGGCAGCGTCTTCTGCTGTGGTCTGGACTTTATTTATTTTATCCGGCGCCTCACAGATGACCGAAAGAGAGAAAGCACTAAAATGGCAGATGCTATCAGGTATGTACAGATGGGGTTTTTCAGCTGAGCTCTGGGGTGCTACAGGGTACCAGTCTCTGAAAGAACAAGCCTGCACAAGCCTCGAGTAAAGTGTACATGGTCCCCTGAAAGGCACTGGTAGCAAGATTAATTACCTGCCTTGCACCTATTGCAAAATTTAAGGTTGGCTTAAGCTTGGGCATTTGGGGACCATTATGATGATTTAGCCTGTGTATTTGTGCTGTGTATTGTCTCCAAACAATAGCACACTGATTGCTGTCCTCTTAAGTTGTCCAGGCTTTGTGACAGTCCCATAAACTCACACAATGGGTGTGGTTCTTGATTTTTTGTTCCTTAGTGTAAGCAATGCTCATTCTTGTCTGTCCCAGCCTCCTTCCAACCACACAGAGAAGTAAACAACGCAGCTAAAAGCCCCATTTTCTTATACTTCCCCCGAAGTATAAGAAAATGTGTTCTCAGCCTTTTCTAAATATATTTTTAATTTTTTAAAATGATAAAAAACTGTATTTTGAGGCATGTGCATTATAAAGTGGCTAAATCATTTGAGTTGTCCCTTGTGTGTCTGTGGTGAGAACATTGAAAACCTTTCGAGACAAGGTCTTGCTTCATAGACAATCAGACCTTGAAATTATAATCCTCCTGCCTCAAACTTTCCAGGTTATGGGGTTATATCTAGGCCACTACCATGCCCAACTTGAAGTCTACTTTTGTAACTATTTTCAAGTGTACAGCATGTTTTTAGTTATAATCAACATGATGTTCTCAATCTAAGCGTTTTAAAATATATACATACAAGTAATGAAACTTAGTATTGGAAGCTTGCTTTTTCCCTGTAATATAAACAACCTGGAGACACACCCATTCCCCTCTGGTTGGTTTCGCTACCATGCCCTAATAGTTAGAACCTCCCAATCCCATTGTCAGCAAAGCACCTCTCCTTTACTGTGCTAATCACTGTCGCTGTCAGTAAGTCTCTTCAGCTGTCTCCCAAACTCCTAGGTGCTTGTAGACTGGGGCTGAGATTCTGAGAGTCAGTGGGCTTAGCATTGCCACTGTGTCACTGGGCTTTTCTGCTTCCCTATAAGCCATTGGGAGACACAGCAAGATGCGGCGGGCTTTTGTTTGTTTTTCTGTATTGGTTGGTGGGTCTGGGGTGTGACAAATCTTCTCTTTGGCAGATCACCTAAATTGTTCTCATGGATACTGCCTACAGGCCCTGTAACCCCAGACCTTGGAATTAGGAGGCATTGCCTTGGCCTTACACAACATATTTAATTATTTTCAGAATTAATAGACACTGATTTAGGAGGTTACCCAGCATCTGTTGCAAGTGTGTCCAATCCATAGATTATACACAGCCAAGGTGAGCTGTGAATGCAAAACACAAAATTAGAAGCTTACTTAAAACTTAATGTTTTTTAATAACTTAATTGCACGGTTCTCAGGCATGAAACATGTACAGGGCAGTATCATGTCACAGTGTCAAAAGATTGACTGTGACTGCTGATTTTCTTTCTGAGTATAATCAAAACCTGACTGCTTTTTTTCTCAGAATTTTATAATCATATAATCTTACTAAATATTTTTCCAAATTGTTATTTCTGGTCTCCTGAATAACTTGAGGCTTCTGGTATAGTAGTAGATGGCACAGTCTTCTTTTTTTGGAAATTAAATTGCTTGCTCGATGTGCCTAAGTCCCAGAGAGATCAGTGCCCGAGAAACAGCTGTATAGCAGTCTGACAGACACTTAGCTATTATGCCAGTGGGGATCTTCTCCAAGACAACTGTAGATGTTCATCACACTCAGCCCCCATTTGGGATCAGTGGGCATCAATTTGAGATTTCATTTTTATACAAATCACCCTCCACTTTGTGGCAACTTTGAGTTTTTCCATGTGCTCAAACTGGATCCACACAGAAGATGTGTGTTCTGATAGCCCTGGCCCGATTTAAAAAAAAAAAAAAAAAAAAAATTGGGGATTGCCAGACAGTGTCTGAAAGTTTGGATTCTTTTTCAAGGTCCATTTGTCTTGAGCTCCACTTGTAAATCTTCCCTAGGTTCATTCTTCCCTCCCTCCCTCCAGTGATGAGTCTCCCCTTTCCTCCCTCCCACCAGTGATGTTACTCTGGACAGCAGCTGAGATTAGTGGTATTAGAATTAGAAAAACAGAAAAGAAAAAAACCCAAGACATTATTTCAAATAATCTCATTTCTTGAATTTTTAGGTAATTTTAAAGGTTTATTTTCTTCATTTTGGTTCCCAGCCTCCCTGTGTCCACAAGACTGGATTGTTGTTCTATCATATGCTAAATCCTAGTTCAGCCAAACTTATCTGTGTCTTTAAGCAAATACATTCTTGTTGATAGGGATTTTTCTTGATATACTTTGGCAGGTCAGGTAGTCATGCCAGATTCCATTAGCCTTTCTCTTGCATCTGTGTTTGTTCCTGTGGTACCCCTGTGGTACTCAGATCCCATAGAAGTACGAGACAAAGGGACTTCGTTGTCAGGAGTTTCTAAAAGTGAGCAAGAGGAAGACTGAGTTAGACCCTGGGCTGTCTACGGTCAGACCCGCTGCTAAGAGCCATGTTACAGATTAGTTATGATAAAGTGTCCAGGACACTGGCAGTATAGCCACAAGGACCAGGAGTCTATTTATGGCTTCTGAGGTCTGTGGACCAGCACAGGAGCTGCTTGTGTTGTAGGTGCCACTCTCTTCCCAACAGGCACCTCTGCTGCCCCCAGCATGGCCTCCTCCACTCAGTCCTGTTTAACCCAGCTAAGTAAGAAAGGGCAGCGAACTGGCTGTAACAATTCCAGATCCTCATTGCTTTGCTTTCCCCGGGCAATTCCTAGCCTTGTGTGAGATTATCTAACATTAGTAGTTGATTATCTAAACTAGTAAATGTTCTTCCCATCAGGTATTTTGCTTAATACCAAGTTTTACCGAGCTCCTTCCCCTGGCACTTGCTCTTCAGGGTTCCCCACTAAGGCTCAAGGACAGTCACAACCTTCCCCTCAGGGAGCATTGTGTCTCATCTTGATGCTCACAAGACTAAGCTGGCATGACTCTGGGAGGTTCCTACTAGACAGGATGCTGTGCAGGTTTGGGGTTTTCCGTGTGGCCCTTGCTGTTATTAAATCCACATCACAGTGGTCGGTTCCCACTGAAGGGGGGTGAGGGGTCCTTTGTTCAAGACTAGAATTCTGGCCCCTTCCAGAAAGGGCCATCAGTTCAGCTGAAGTTATTCCAAGCAACAATAAAGTTCATCTTTTGATATTTTTTTATACAAACATGTAAACGGGTATAGCAGTGTTACACAAATTATAAAGCTTTTTATGACTTCTGTAGAATTATTTTAGCATTATGATTGTTCTTTTCACGTTAATTTACCATCCCATTATGGTTTCTAGATCTCAGCACTGTGGCAGCCACGCTGGGTACCTGCAGCACATATTTCAGAAATATTTGCTCCATGTCATACGGACCACCGTTTTAGCAGTCACCTTTCCAAAAGCTGTCAGGAACAACATTGTACATGTAGTCCCAGCCGAGGCTTCTGATCCTTGATCCTCAAAAGGCGATAAAGACTCTGCTTGCTTCCAAAGCCTGCTCAGAAGGCTGTCTGGCCCTTCAGATAGCAAACCCCCTGTGATCTTTCTGATAGTGCGCCAGGCTTCCTCGGTAGAGCCTGAGTGCCGCTCATTCATTTCACAAGTTAAGTCTTTGCTAGTCAGAAAGCTCATGAACTTTGGGTGTCTTCTGCTTAGGCTGCCCTCAGCCTGGCGATAAGCTGCTAAAATCTGCAGGCCTTGGCTGGTCACCTCACTAGGGACAACCTAAAGTGCTAGGTGTCATGATTTTCAGAGAATGTGGCTCATCCCTTCAGTGTTTTAAATTGGTGAGTTGTGGGAAGCAGCTCACTGGCTCTCTGTAGTGCTAAGAGCATGCACAGGCTTAGAATCTAGTCGTGACCAGCTCCAGGGCCTCCCCATCATGCCTCATTCTGCCTGTGCGGGACTCCGGTCTTCATTTTTCTTCTTTTTCCCTTTGCCCTACTATGTTAAATCGTGAACAAAGAGCCATCTCTGAACACATAGCCAGCCTCCAGAAATGGAGAGAGGGATCCCTGGTGTGCTGTGACACCACTCTTTCACATCCAGAAAGTGACTTGCTTTTCTAGCCTTAGCTGGAGGCAAGCCCTCAGATAGCATTGACTGGGTTTGCTAGACATGCACGTCCCCTATGGGGGCATTGCTGTCTTGACACTCCTGCTGCAGTGTGATCCACAGCCCTTGGCAGAGTCCACTGCAAGCCTCCCAGGACTTACTGGCCTCGTTTGCCAGTCCAATGTCTCAAACCAGCCCATCTCTATCTCCTGGAAGTCAGGTTCTCTCCAGATAACAGCTGTCACTGGTCATGTACCAACACTAGCTCTGACCCCATGCTTTCTGACACCTAACCCACCCACTGTTATTCACTCAACATCAGACATTTTTTGGTGTGTCTCATACCGAAGTTCCACAAGATTACTCCGTGGTTGGTTAGGAGTCCTGGGGCTGAGGAGTAAGGTGTACTGGCTAGAAAGCCCAAGCACCGACTACAGGCACTGAACTTGTGGGCACCTTTCCCTGTGTGGTGGCCAGGGAAACCTTACATACAATGTAGAGCAAATAAACCCATGGCTCACAGCTTCAGAGAGCACCTTATGTAAGCCTCATCTCTTAATGGCATCCTGGTAAATTGAATTCCATGATAGACTTTTTCATCTGCTCAAATATGCAATGTTTTCAGTAATTCCCCATTTATTTTTTATTTTAGAAACTTCGTGAATACTTTCATTCAGTTTAAGAAGCCTATTATTGTAGCTGTTAATGGCCCAGCCATTGGACTAGGAGCATCCATATTGCCTCTTTGTGATGTGGTTTGGGCTAACGAAAAGGCTTGGTTTCAAACACCCTATACCACCTTCGGACAGAGTCCAGATGGCTGCTCTACCGTTATGTTTCCCAAGATTATGGGAGGAGCATCTGTGAGTACCATTTAAAACGAAATCATTCTAGAAGACGTCCTGAGATGTAGCTTGGTCATTGTTGTACTCAGTGTATATAGCATGCCATTCTGTGGGGACCCCATACCAGCTACACAAACAGTTTGGTTTGGTTCATGGAATGCTATGAACTCTGTACTATTGCGCACCATTCCCTAGGAGCTTACAGCTCTGCGTAGTTAACATGATATCCACTATCCATCGAAAAACCTGTACTTCAAGGGGCAGTGTGCATAGGAAAAGCAAAGGTTTCCCCACTTTTATGGTTTTGTTTTCTTAAACTGTTTAAACAAATTCATCTATATTTGTTCATGCTTATATTGTAGCTTGTGTTTTGACAAGCAACTATAGATTTGAACTAAGACCAAAACTATGTAATGGATGGGGTTCTCCAAAAGCAGAACTCAAGCAACTTTGGCAGGACAAATCTCAAGACAATAAGTACCTGGTGTTGGGCTGTTGAGACAGTCACACTGGACAGAAGGAGAAGCCAGGCTGTAGTGCAGCCTTGGCCACACACATACACAAACACATGGAGCTCTGAAGTATATCCTGCCCTGTGGACTTGCATGGCTGCTCCATGTCTCTCATCACTGTGTGGGCCCTCCCAGGAAGAGTGCTGCCCATTAACACAGTGGCCGAGCTAATGCTCTCCCTGAGGAGCTGACAGCCATCTGCACCATTCCCAAATTGGGCAACAGGCTTTTCTTGGAAGGAACCACAACCACTTGTCTCTGCCCGCCATAGTCCATTCCCTTGCTTCTGAGCCCCACCTCTTGCACAGTTGAGGGAAAGACATGTCTTTACTCCCCAAGTTCTGCCTGGAACAGACTCTGAAGAGAGAGATTAGATAAGTTTGAATCAAAACCACCCAAGAATTAATGACAAAAAACAGCAAAGATGCTTGCTTCCTTTTGTTGGTTGTGGTGGGAAAGCCTAGCAAGTATTCCCCTTACAGTGGTCAACCTCTAAATAGGGCATGTAGACCCCAGAATACTCAAGAAGATGCAGAGACAGCCATAGCCTCCACACTGTGGACCCTCTGACAAAGCATCACTCAGTCCAGTCAATAAGAAAACCCCAGACAGACCCACACTATACTGGTTGAGCAGTGTTCCTCAAAAGCAGCAGGACATAGATGATGACAGGGCCCTAAGTGGGCTTCTGGGTGACAGAAAAAAACATCAGTGTGGATGCTGGCAAGATCAGTACCATTCCTAGTGAATAAGGGGAAATCGGTGGTCATTTTCTGGAGTTTTATTATTATAAGATGCAGCCTATCAAGAATGCAACCTAGGAAAATAGAGGGAAACTTTTGAAACTTCCATAAATCTAGACTTATGTCAAGTATTAAAGTATTTAATGAAATGTTAAAATGAAAGCTAGTAGAAGAGACCGGCCTCCATAGCCCATCTGGTCTCAGTGCCGTGCAGGCCGCCCCCACAGCTCCCCTTTTGCTAGCCTAGGTATTCATTCTGCCGGGACAATTGTTCCCAAGGGCTTCAGCCCCAATCACTGCCCCACTTAGAACATAATGGCTGCCACTGATCAGGAGAAAACCAAGAACCTTCTGCTTCACTTGAGTGCCTCTTTGCTGTTGAAGATACAATATACTGTCGGTGAGAAAACAGCGCCTACTCATTATACCTCAAACACATACACAGGCCACACAGCTCTGTGCTTCTGTCATCCCTGTGTATCCTCTACTGTCAAGTGTGTTCAGGCCAGTGCAGTGCCCTGCCATGCCTGATAAAGCCTGAAGACCTATGGGCTGGGACAGGCTGGAGGTTACCACCAGGAACTGGTATCCTTGGGAATGATTCCACACCAGTATCTCGACTTAGATGTCTTTTATTGGGAGGACAGTCACATGACATCTTTTGAGGCATTGCTGAGATGCTCTGCATCATGACTGTAGTGCCAGCACCACCATGGACAGCAACCACGACTGGCCAGTGTTAGCTGTGCCCAACTCAGTGCCCCTTCCAAGACTGAGTTCTCTGTTGAGTATGGACCTGATACCGCAGGTTGTACTCTTTCCCTTCCATTCCAGTCCTCCTCTCCTACACACCTCTACCCTATGTACTGTTGTCTCCAACCTTCAGGTCCCTGGCCACTCAAGGCCATATCTGGTACAGGTCCTTATTATCTAACTTGCTGTCTGTGCCACATAGAGACAGTGCACACCTTGCATTTGTGGACATTTCATATTTTTTAATTTATATTTATATATGTGTGTATATGCCTGGTGATCTTTCAATGTCCCCAGACACTAGATGCATCCTTTGCTGCAAGAGTGGCCCAGTCTCACTCCAAAACACCAGGACTGAAGTGGGATCTTCTGGCATATCGCCACAACCTATGTGGCATCTTGTCCTTTGTCACCAACAGGAGTCTTGGTCTGCCACCTTCACTGAGCCTGGAACCACTTCCTCCTTAGCGGTCTCTACCTTAGAAACATCCCAGGAGCAAGGGCAATCTGTTCCCTGAGTAACTTGCCAGGGAATAAATTTGTGTCCTGGGAGAACCCCCTAATTAGTGATGCTGTAAGTCTTCTGTCAGCCTCTGCAGATCCAGAGTTACTTTATGGGTTGCTGGGATAAAATAACTGACAAAAGCATTTTATAGAAGGAATTATTTGGCTCATAGTTGGACAGTTGTGGCAGCAAGAACCGAAGGCAGCTAGCCACATTGCACCTGCTGTCAGGGAGCAGAAGGAAATGAAGGCGGCTGCTTTGATTCCTCCCCAGGACCCCAGTGTATGGATTGATGCGGCCCACATCCAAAGTGGGTCATTTGGCCTTGATTAACATAATCTAAAAAAAAAAAAAAAAACCCACAGACTTCCCCAGAGCTTTGTTTTATGGAGGTTCCAAATCCCATTGACAGTAGGCTTAAGCCCACTCCTTGTCAACTTGACTAGCAAACATCACTATTAAGCTATAGTTTTTAAGCTGTAACCTTCCAGTGCATGGCTCATGGCCATCTCATAATGCAAAATGCATTCAGTCCAACAGTAGCTCTTCATGGTCTTTTAAAAGACCACGACTAATCTGAAATTCAAGGTAATCTCTTACACTATAAAAGGAAAGCATAGTTCTAGCATGCAATAGTACAGGATAAATACATTCCAACAGGGAAAGGGTGGAGGCACATGACTGAACCAGAGTCAATGGATCAAACACCAAATCCTGTATCTGTCCCACATCTGTCATCTGGCACTGATAATAGAATTGTCTGGGCTCCAAAAGAATTGGGATTACCAGACCTCCAACCCCCAAACTCTGCTGTCTACAGTACACAGTCTCATGTTCCCTGCCATCCCCTGCATTCCAGAATCATCATTACAACTGAGACTTCATATTCAGGTCCCTGTAGTAGCCTTTCAGGGGATCCTGATGATCACTGCATGTCTCTGAAACCATGCAACAGACTCAGTGACCCTATCAATCGTGTATAAAGTCAGGTACTACACAGGCATTGCTACCAAGTTCTGCTATCAGCCCTTAATGGGTGGAGACCGGTCCCTGTGAATCAAAGCTCAAGCGCCATCTGTGTTTTGGCTATATAGCATCTACAAAAAGCACTTTGGTAGGCAATTGACTTTTATCGGGGAAACCATTCTTCAGGATTCTCAGTTCAGGCTCTCGTTTCAAAGGAATTTGCCTTCTGAGAAGTTAGTGTGTTCCAAGTGAGATCTCCTCCTTCAGGGCGCCATTCCTGATGTCTCAGTGCAGAGGATCAGGTTTCTCTTTAAGGGCACTAATTTCTTTAACAGTTGCATCTGCCTTCTCTGTTGACGTTAAACTCACTCATGTCCTTTTCTTCATTAACCTACATACTTTTCTGCTCCACATCTTGCTCACTCTGTAGACCTGGTTGGTTGAGAGCAGTGAGCAGAAACAGTACCACCCATCAGCATGCTCTCTGTCTTGGGACTTCCTCCAGCAGACAGATGAATCCGCTCTGTATGGAGCTTCAGTCAAGTCTTAGGGTGTGACTGGAGTGCATCTAGGTCACTGGCCAGAATGTCGAATGAATGGCCTTTCACCTGGTTCCCTGTAGACGTAGGGAGCCAGGCCTCCTGCCCACTTCTCTCAGCACTCTGGTCTTCTGCGCTCTACTAGGATAACTAAGCCCTTCTTATGGCATTCTAGGGTCTCCTAGCCCAGGGCTAACCACATGATCAGTGTTACCACAGTAACAGGACCACTCCTGATTCCAAGGATTAATTTCCTGTCGAGTTACTTTATGTATTGCTGGAACAAAATACCTGACAAAACAACTTGAGAGTTTGTTTCAGGTTACAGTTGTGGGCGGTCCATCATGGCAGCAGGAGCTTAAAGTACCAGTCACATTGAGAGGTGAATGTTCCTGTTCAGCTGTGTTTCTCGATTTTAGTCACTACAGGGTTCCATCCCAGAGAGTAATGTCGCCCACATTTCAGGTGGATCTTCTGACTTTACATAACGTAAACTAGCAAATCCCTCATAGACATTTGTTTCCATGGTGACTTTAAATCCCATCAAGATTAACAATCACAGGTCATTTATATCAATAAAATCAATTTTAGGTTCATTGTGAGCTGTTACTAAAATAGATATTTGCCAACAGTTACTTCTAATTCTGGCAATAAAGAATCCTGTCACCTATCTGCTTTGAAAGTCTGCCAGTGTATCCTCCCCTTGTAGACAAATACTTTGTGTAGACAGATGATGGGTAAAGACACATATGAAGAACCCATCTGAAGGAAGTATTGAGCAGTCTTGGACCGGCATATAACACTCAGCAGCTGCATTTTTAGAGCCCTTGAGCCAAATACTGTCAGTGTGGGGTCTCAAGAATTCACGAGCACTGGGCCATTAAGATGGCTTAGCAAGGATGCCTGAGAGCTATCCTTGGATAGACATGGGGGAAGAAAAAGACCAACTCCTGAGAGCTGTCCTCTGCTCTCAAGAACTACATTGCAACATATATTCGCTCTGTCGCTCTCTCTCGCACCAAATAAATATAATTGTAAAGTTTAAAGAACACACTAGCCTTGGAAATTTTCCCAAATGGCTTGAAGTCAGTCCCTATGAACACCTGCTCTTTGGTAGATGGTTTCCTAGTTAGATAAGTTCAGAGCAGTAATTGTTCTCTGTCTCACCTTGGAGTCTGATGGTATACTCTTCTCAGCTGTGGCCACATTTAACATATAGCCACGACTAGAGACATTTTAGGATTTCACAGTTGAAGAGATACTGGTCATTAGAAGTCCACATTCTCCAGCACAGGACCCTACCCCAGACACTCACCAAGTTCAGGATGTCCCCAGAATCTGGTGAGCCTATGCTTTAGAGCCTGCCACACACGGTGTAACTTCCCACCTTGTGAATAGAGTATTTGACTAAAGCCTATGTAGCAGGTGACTGATTGCTGTTGAGGTGACTTGTAACTGCTAAAAGGATCTACTGCCTTTGGTGGTGTTCTGGTGTGTGAATTTTCAGAGCCAGGGGCAAGCTTGGGTGGGAAAAGTTTGGCTTTCCCTATTTGGGGTAGACAAATTCTGTCAGGAGGGTTTTCTGAAAGCATACCACTGTCAGGGGAAAACTTGCAGTAAGACAAGCTGTGGGAGCCTGCCTCAGTATGTCCCACAGGGGCCAGACATTGGTCTGCTTAGCTGCTGGTGGGTATTCTACCATCCCCCACCCCACAGCAGACATCCATAGAGTACTACTGTGCACCATATACCTTGACACTGGCCTAGTTCAAGAATCCACACACCTGTGTGCCAGGAAACATTCAGGGCCAGTGCAGTACTTTGGTAGCCTTCGCTAGGGGGAACAGAAAGGATAGCCCAAGCTTAAACACTGTGTGTGTGTGTGTGTGTGTGTGTGTGTGTGTGTGTGTGTGTACATGCATGCACCCAACAGAAGGTTTGCCAAGCCAAGGACTGATTTTTAAACCCCACATTCATCCACAAGAGCTGTCATCTTGAAGCAGTGTGATCTGCCCACCTTCCTCCCCACACTTCGAAAACTTCCCATCGCAGGGTAGGCCTTTGTGTGTTTAGTCTGCCCAAGGAAGTGGTTTTTCTTAATGGATTTTTGTTTGATGGTAGTGGTTGGATTTGAATTGCGGGTTATTTTGATTTCTTGGTTCTTCAAGCCTCTGTCTTAAACAGACTCTGCCTGTTTAAGTGGCGTGCATTAGCAGCCTAGAATCAGCTCTATCCCTTAACTCTTGGATAAAATTTAAAATTCCTTTCATTTTCCTGCACATCCCAACCATGTGAAATGGGAGGGGAAAACACAAACCGTAAAAGACTGTCTAATAACAAATGGGTGTAGAGCCAGGCAGACCAGGAGACAGGAGATGCCAGGACAGTGTGTAGACCAGAGCAGAGACAGTTGTGATTGGCCCAGATAGGCAACACAAGGAAAAGAGATAGACTCAGGACGAAAGCCACACAGAGAGCTGGGAACTGCCATCCAGAAGACTGGAGCAGGAGGGTTGTGAGTTCGGTGCTGGTCTGCTCTATGTCTCAAAAGTGGGGAAGAAGCAATGACTGGAGACAGATCTAGACCACAGGAGAGCCCAGGAAGAAATGCTCACAGCCTTGCTGGGCCTGGCAAGTTACCAGTGTCTGCTGTCCTGAGGACAGTTTACATGAGTGAGTGGTGGTGTCATTGCTAAAGAAACACAGTCTAGGAAAGAACATTCCAGGTGCTCTGGAGCTCTTCCAGCGGGGTTGGAATCACTCCTCTCATCCACTCACCTCCCTGGAATATTCCTCTGGAGAAACTATCTTAACTACCAAAATAAGACCACATCGGGGTTTTATAGATGTTACGGATCTTCTTTTCACTGAGAGGCTGTCCATTCAGAGACCATCTCAGACTTCTGAGCTTGTGCAAGACTGAACTCAAACTGCCCGATACACTTTAGATGATATACTCAAGACCGTGCAAACTCTTCTTCTCTGTACACACATGTGCGCGCGCGCGCGCACACACACACACACACACACACACACACGTTTACAGTGTCTGCCTTGGTAAAAGGGCATGGAGTCAGCTGCCACACTTGATCCCCAGTGTGTGTTGTTTGCTCTGTACAAGACTTATCCTCAGTGTGATCCAAATACAGTGTGTTTGGTCACTGTAGGATCTCCATGTTTTTGCCTCTGAAAAGAGGGGTCATCTGTTATCTTTTTACCTAGGCCAAGAAGCTTAGGATCAGGTCATTGGGACCATTTGGGGTCTCAGCAAGATTTATCTGCACAAGAAAAACCACAGTTAGGTCATGGTCACGTGAGCTACTGGACAGTCTATTGGGCAAATCCACTCTGTCTTAGTTCGTCTCAGCTCTCATCAGTGATATGACATCTGTACACCTTATGCCAGGGCTTGAACTTGGCCTGGAATCCAGTAGAACTCTGTAGTTTTCAAAAGCAAAGTTACATTAGTTTTCTCCAGTAAATTTTAAGGTAACTGAGACCCCAATGAACAGCAGTAACTGAAGCACACTCAGTTCCTCCTGGATAGTTACTATCTCCATGACAGAAGTGTGGCTTCTAAGATGTGACCCCTTCAGCAGTGACATGCCACTGTCTTTAGAACATTTGTGGGAAATACATAGTTTTATGTTGGGTTCAGTTCCTTTAGAACACACATTATCTATTTTTGTTACTGGCTCGGACTCTGGTTCTGTTCACTCACGTAGAGAAGTGGGAGAAGAAGCTCGTGAAGGGGAAGTTACACCAAAACCTCAAACTTAGCATAAAACAGCCTCTAACTTGGGTTTCATCCAAGTCCTGGTGAATCTGAATTACATCATGAAGCAAACAGTTTTCTTTCTTTCTTTTTTTATTTTCTTTTTTTAAAACTGGCCCATGGCGTTACTCTTCTATCCACCCCCTTGGTCATGGTTTGTCCATGGTCTTTGACACTAGACAGTACGAGGTAGATTCTGATAACTTCAGAACTCCATCCTCAGCTTGTGCCTCTGAGAATTGAATTTCCAAGATGTCATCTCCACCCGTTCCCCCCTGGTGTTTCACGACTTGTCAACTCTTTTTCCTTTTAGGCGAATGAGATGCTTCTCAGTGGGCGGAAGCTGACGGCGCAGGAGGCATGCGGCAAGGGCCTGGTCTCCCAGGTGTTTTGGCCAGGAACCTTCACACAGGAAGTCATGGTTCGCATCAAGGAGCTGGCCTCGTGTAACCCAGTTGTACGTCACAGAGCCTTGTATTATTTTGTTCTAAATAATGAGTGAAACCTTTTCCTCCACAGAGATTAAATTAGACTGGTAGCATGTTCCAGATGTGTTCACCTGGTCTTCCTTGAAGAAATGGACACCTTTCTTCAAGGAAGAAAGGTCCTTCATGCAATCACATGCTTCCATACACATAGGTGGAGGCCTGGGTCTTCAGTGAGTCTTTTCTTGACATTCATTGCATTTGGTGACAAAATGTGTGAAGTGGGGTTTTTTTTGTTGTTTTTGCTTTGTTTTGATCCAATCAACTCTTACCTAAACTTGTGCAGATATACAAGCAACAGTTATAGTTAAAATTAAGCTGTAACCAAAAAATTACATGGTCTGCTGTAGTCGACATGTACCTCAGCATACGCTGCAGCTCATTTGTGTAGGTGACGTCTGGTGCCTGTTGCAATGCAGTGCTGACACAGGCTGTGCTGGGTTTGGAGATGGAAAGGAAAGTATTTAGCATGAACGTGGTTTGGTTTTTCTGCATATTTTCAGTCCAGCATTGTTGAGACCCAGGGATGCGGAACTCAGATACACAGGGCTGACAGTGCTAAACTGTGATAGAACCAACATGTAAAGATGTAATGGTTGCTCTCATGCCTGTGAGCAAAGCTTTAGTGTCTATCAACAACCGACCTTACTAACGGCTCCTCCCTGCTTCAGGTCCTGGAGGAATCCAAAGCCCTCGTGCGCTGCAACATGAAGACGGAGCTGGAGCAGGCCAACGAGAGGGAATGTGAAATTCTGAAGAAGATCTGGGGCTCGGCCCAGGGCATGGACTCCATGTTAAAGTACTTACAGAGGAAAATCGATGAGTTTTGACTGGCAGGCCGAGCGGGACATCAGTGAGACTCCCACTTGTTACGGTCATCCTTCACAGTAGCGTCTGCTTGGAGGCAGAACTGGAAACATCCAAGCTATTTATTGCCGAGGAGTTTTTAAGTACTGTAACTTTAAAGTAACTACAAAGCTTCTTTGTCTAAGCGTCTTTATTTTATACTCATGTATACACAAGTATAAAAATGTAATTGAGCACTAGGCTGCTCTTGGAAGGTCTAATTTTCTTGTAAGCTAGTTGTGGTTTTTTTTTGTTTTTGTTTTTAAAAGAAATTATGTTTTCATTTTGGGTGACAGAAGAGTTCGGAATAATGTTTGTTTTACTTCTTTTTTTTTTTTTTTCCTTAAATCTAGATCACAGACCCTAAAGAATACTAGCCAGCCTTGTCCCCCTCCCTCTACTGAAACATGTAGAAATGTTTGAAACATGTTCCTGCCTTTAGGGGGAAGGGGGAGGTGTAAGTACCTCAATGCTGAAAACAGTTCTGATCACAATTAAGACCAACCTCGTAGGAAGAGCATCACTGATGGAAATCCCACAGGGACGTGGGTTTGTGCTGAGATGCCCACCAACTCTACCTTTCTTAATGTCCCGTTCTTACCCAGCCACCATGAAGAACCCAGTGTCTGGAGGAAGGCGGGTGGTCCAGTGTCTGTGAGTCACTCCATAGCTCGAGTGTTACTTACTAAGTTAAGAATTGGCGTTAGTGGGTTCAAACAGTTTTTCTGACCCTTTTGAAAAATAACTACATAAGTACTTCTTGTGGCTGGGTGAGAAATACTACTTTGCATAGTTTTGTCTATCTGCAGATATGATTGATGTATTACACCAAAAGTATTTTTTATGTTTATAAAGTGTAATTTTTAGGCTCACTTAGAATATATTTTATTTAATTTAAAATTCTCTTGGCACACTATTAAATACATAAACTCCTTTCAAAACAGAAAAGAACTACCTTATATTTGACATTTATCCACGGTCTCTGCTTTTATGTCTGCCATATACTGCACACGGTTTCGTGTTCACAAGTACCCCATGGTGTGGGGACTAACTACAGACGCCCGTTACTACTAAGGCTTCTAGGCTTGCAATCATATTGAATGTATGAAGACTGAAATAAAATCAAAACCTTATTTTTGTACAGTTTTGAAGTTTATACTCAGAACTGACGCCTCCCCGGCCACGTGGAGGCCGTGCAGTGTGTAAATCTGTCTTTACCTTGGATGGATTGCTACAGTATTTTTGCATCTGTGGGACCTACTCTTTTGTTCAGTAGTTTGAACTATATATAAACTGTACACTCTGTAAAGTTTTTATAGAATAAATATTCAGCTGTGAAAACTGGTTAAATAAAACTAATATTTCTTAACACATTGGGAGTGTTTCTCCATGTGTCCTTCCCTTGCCAGGTCTCCTGTAGAGGTGTTTTCTCTGGGGTTTCCCTGAGGTTCAGAGATCACAGCCTACTGTGCACTACTACTAATTCATGTGGATGGATGGCGGGCTGCAACTTCTCCAAAGAAGGAAGGCACGTTTCACCAAATTGGCACCTACCAAATACTGTCACTGCCTCTCCTGAATTCTGTTCCATGAGCCCAAGTTTCATTGGCTGAGGTTATTGTTCGGGAGATACCTCACTTGCATGGAGAAGTGTTGCGGGAATTTGAACTGGACATTGCTCAGGTAGAATGTGGAGATTGGGCTCCCCAGAAAGGCAAAGAAGAGGAAGCCCCACTGGGAAAGGGGTTGTCCACTGTGTGCCAAGCTCAGGGAAGCTCTGTAGACATGGCAGACTTCAACCTTAGGTAGCAGGGTTTCCCGATATGTTCTTGCCTTTGTCCTTCAACTCCAGCCCCAGAGAACAACTTTTTGGAGTCAGGTCTCTTCCACCTTTACATGGGTTCTAGGAACTGAGCTCTGCTTGCCAGGAGCAATTGTGCTGCAAGCTTCTCCCCTCACTGAGCCCTCTCACTGACCCGCGATCCCAACTTTTACAACCAAGCCCAGACTCCAGTACAGTGAGATAACTTTTGCCTATTTGCATGAACTCTTACCACTCACTGTCTTAAGGGTTGGAAGTCATCTGGGCTGCACACCTCTCGCCCAAGTCCTCTGGCCAACAATTGGCTTGAGTAGTAAGGGGGTCATTCCATATGCAGAAAACACACCAAGCCCTGTCTTTCATTGTCACTGCCTATCTCTAGTGTATGACTGACTACAAGAAACATTTTCCCAATAAATTGCTATAGTATTTTAATCTTCACTGTTTAGTTGATTGTTATCACATGTATCTATTGATGGGATGTCTGGTCTCTTCCTATCTCAGGAAGCATAAATCGGATTCTCAAAGAGGAGCTTGCTTGAATGAGTGGAATCTGATGCCACCATTGAAGAACTGGTTCCATGTTAAGGTTCCCAGCGTCACTGTGCCATTTCTCAGGGTGGCCAGTGCTTAAAGGGGCATCCAGGCTCATACTATGTACCTTAGGCTGCCCTGAAACACCATCCTCCAGCTTCCAACTCCCATGTGCTGGAATTACATGTGTCCATGTGGCAGCTCACCATGGACCTGTTCATTTACCATGAAGCCCCCGTTTCCAGGGGTAGCTTGCTCACAAGCTGAGCACAGCTCAACTTTCCTTCCCTGGTCAGACTGGTGGTTCACCAAGGAGGCGTGGTGCTAGCATGGAGACCTGCTTGTGGCTTCTGGTCCCTCACAGAGACCCCCAGCAGCCCACTGTCTTCAATAACAATCAGCAGAGGATTGCAAAGAGGTTGCCTATGCCTGCAATGGACTACAGTCACCTCCCAGAAAGGCTGGGCACACCCTGCCATAGCTACCCACACTTACACTACTGCCTGAATACTACTTCCCTAACCAGGCACCATTTGGGTATTAAAAAAGGAAAAAGAAAAAAAAAATAGAAGACTGTTGACTTTCTGACTGTAGTTTTTGCTAATAGCTACCTGTTGTGACAGTCATCACTGGCGATTACTAGAGATATTCTATGAAGGTTTAAACTGTCCTAGAATAAGAAATTTGCACACATCTACAAGGTGTTTGGAGGAAAAATTATCTATAATCTTCATTTCACAAAATGATGTACTAACATTCCCAACCATAAATTCCTCAGCTCTGTACTGAGGACTGTCAGACATGTGGTGACCCCTTTATGACCAAAAATCCTGCCCTCTGGGTAGACAGCCCACTAGTAAGTGCCTTGCCACCTAGCATGAATGGGGCTCTGTATCCATCCTCCTCTCTCTCTCTCTCTCTCTCTCTCTCTCTCTCTCTCTCTCTCTCTCTCTCTGTCTCTCTGTCTCTCTCTCTCTCTCTCTCTCTCTGTCTCTCTCTCTCTCTCCTCACCTGTCCCCCCCCCCACACACACACACACACACGAGTAGAGATTCTGCTTGTCTACACGATTTTGTTGTCCGCCTCAGTTGGAGCTAATAAGGATCCAAGTACATGGAACTTGAAGTGATGCCGGCAGGTTTGGAGAGTGATGCTTACCTAGTGAACAACTGAATCAATTCGTAGAAACTTGTGAGAGCGCTCAGCCTCGATCGAGGATAAGATCACACACATTTAAATTGTGCAGTTTGACAAGTGTCAGCAGATGTGGACTTCGTGAGATAACCATCATGAGACGCTTTACATGGCTGTCACTTCCAAAGGCTTTCTTGAACCTCTCTGGGATGCCCCTCTCCTAGGCTGTTCTCCAGTCTCTCCCACCCAGCAATGCACAGAAAGGCTTCAGGTTACAATCCTTAGACTTCCAAGCTATTTACAATAGGCTTCTGGACTGAGCAAGCACCTTCCTTTAGAAGGTGTTTTATATTGTTTCAAATTCTCAACTCCAGGAGGGAAGGAGAGGAGGAGGGAAGGAGCGGAGGGAATAGAGAAAGAGAACAGGTAGCGATCCTTGGGACACTCTGAGTGCCACGGAGCCCTTGCCCCACACACCAGCACTTGCGCTGCCCCATCCCCCACAAGTTCTATGGTACCCCTTTTCTTACATTTCTTTGTTCAGGGAAGGCAGGCTTTGTGCAGTCTGTGGTCATCACCAAACACTGGGTGCAGAGGTGTGGTGCATGAAGCCATTTGCCACAGCGTCACCTGCACCATGGAACTACGAATGCAGGAGGCTGCTGGGCTCCCTGCCAGCGCTGCTTCTCCATTGTTCTGCGCCCGCAGGGTCTTCCTCATCCTACACTATAGTATACACTATACATATATCCTATACTATAGATCCTACAGCAGAGCTGTAGACTCTTCCATACTTTCCTTCTGTTCTCATTGGCTTCCTAAAGACGCCACCCCTCCACTCTGCAGATCCCACACTCACTAGAGTTGAGAATGGTACCATTCCTGCCTCAGACCCAGTATCACCAGTGCAGAACTGGTATTCAAGTGTCAGGAAAGCATGGAAATCATCCCATATACACCCTGGGGAAGTGCCGTGGATTGTATAGGCTTTGTACAGAACAGAAAATGAGTCTGTGAAAAGTGCTGCTTAATTTTGTGTCTCAAAATAGTGGCGCTTACTGGGCAGATGTGGGTTTCGAAAGTTTCACAGGAGACGGGGCCTGGGAAGGCAGAGGTGTAATGCCAGCTACTCACAGGTTGACACATGAGGATCACAAGTTCAAGTTCTAGCCTGGGCTATCCAATGAGTTCAAGGCCAAATTGGGCAACTTAGAAAGATCCTGTCTCAAAATAAAATGTACACAGGATGTAAATTAGATCAAAGGACATTATTCCATATGTATGGAAACACTGCAAGCTAACTAATTACTCTGTGAAATTGCTGTATGCTAATAAAAATAAAGCCAAACAAAAAATAAAATTAAATTTTTAAAAAGAAGAGAAGGAGGAGGAGGAGGAGGATGGGGAGGAGGAGGAGAACAAGGTGTGGGGTAGTGGGAGATTGCTGTAATTCACCTGTCTAGCAGTATAAGGCTCACATTCAATTCCCAGTATAAAGCTTTTTAAATAAACAAAACTCCACAGGAGGAGGATACAGACTTGGAAGGCACTAACCCAGAATATCATAAATTAGATATAGTAAGATTAAGACCTCGCCATCTTCATTAGAAAGGCAAATCACCTGGCACTGTTGCTTTGGGCCTGTGGTGAGAGCAGAACCACTGCCTTTATGGCCAGGGAGTGAAAGAGGAAAGGAAGCTAAGGCCTGCCACCTCCTTCAAGAGATGCCCTCATGACCTAATGCTCGACCTCTAAGGGCTTGCATCATCTGGCAATAGCACCAAGCCTTTAATACCTGGGCCTTTGAGGGGACATTTAGGATTCAAAAATGCCAATCACAGTGAGGAAGTGTGTTTGTAACTTATGTACTAGACAAGGATTCCAAACTATAGTGAAGAAAGAATTTCTATAAGCTACTTTAAGAAGGTAGAAAAAAATGGGCCAAAGTGATTAACATGTCTCCACCAGTCAAAGATAGTTGATACATCTAGGTTGGATATTAGGTTACACTTCTGATTGATATTGAGCATTAACCACCTCAGTCCCCAAGCCCAGGGAATAGGGGCGCTGACTCTTCATTAACTTCTTCAAGCTGATTATGGGTGTTGAGATATTAGAAGAGGGGTTGGGGGAAGAGTAAATTGATAAGCCTCTGACACTGTGTCTTCACTGCATCCAGCTGGAATTCCAGGACATCAGAGGTTCGAGCAGGTCTGCTCAGCTTGCCTGATGAGTAGATACACCAAGGCTGTGTATTCTGCAATATACAATTCTCAAAACAAATTTGAGTATCAAGATAATTGTTTGTTTGAATCTAGTCTTCTGGCGGCCTGCCTCTGTCATGTCTAATCCATATAATTCTGAGAGTTTCTATGAGGGTGTGCTCCCACCATCCTCCCATTTTTGCCTTCCTGCTCTCAAATTTCCCAACATCAGGGAATCCAAACTTTCGGGCACCTAGGCCCTCCACTTCCACTGATGGACCCCTTACCCCATTCCCCTCCTCCAATTACTATGAGGGTGTGCTCCCACCATCCTCTCATTCCCGCCTCCCTGCTCTTGCAATTCCCCAACACTAGGGAATCCAAACTTTCAGGTACCAAGGTTGTCCACTTCCACTGGTGCCTGGCAAGGCCACCCTCAACTACCTAGACAGGTGGAGCCATGAGTCCCTCCTTTTGTGTTCTTGGGTTGGAGATTTTAGAATGGCTATTCCAGCTTGTTTCTTAGGACCATTTGCTAGAAAAATTGTTTTCCAGCCTTTTACTCTAAGGTAGAGTCTGTTTTTGCACTGAGGTGGGTTTCTTGTATGCAGCAAAATGCTGGGTCCCGTTTATGTATTCAGTCCATTAGCCTATGTCTTTTAATTGGGGAACTGAGTCCATTGATGTTAAGAGATATTAAGGAACGGTGATTGTTGTCTCATTAGAGGTGAAGTTATCTTTGTGTGGCTATCTTCTTTTGGATTTGTTGGAAGAGAGTTACTTTCTTGCTCTTTCTAGGGTATAATTTCCCTCCTTGTAATAGCAGGAAAGCTCCTGGGTTTGTGGAAAGATATTGTGTAAATTTGATTTTGTCACGGAATATCTTGATTTCTCCATCTATGGTAATTGAGAGTTTTGCTGGGTATAGTAGTCTGGGCTGGCATTTGTGTTCTCTTAGGGTCTGTATGACAGCTATCCAGCATCTTCTAGCTTTTATAGTATCTGGTGAGAAGTCTGGTGTAATTCTGATAGGTCTGCCTTTATATGTTACTTGGCCTTTCTCCCTTACTGCATTTAATATTCTTTCTTTGTTTTGTGCACTTGCTGTTTTGATTATTATGTGACGGGAGGTATTTCTTTTCTGGTCTAGTCTATTTGGCGTTCTATAGGCTTCTTGTATGTTTATGGGCATCTCTTTCTTTAGATTAGGGAAGTTTTTTTTCTATAATTGTGTTGAAGATATTTATTGGCCCTTTAAGTTGGGAATCTTCACTCTCATCTATACCTATTATCCTTAGGTTTGGCCTACTCATTGTGTCCTGGATTTCCTAGATATTTTGTGTTAAGAACTTTTTGCATTTTGCATTTTCTTTGACAGTTGTGTTGATATTTTCTATGGTATCTTCTGCACCTGAGATTCTCTCTTCTATCTCTTGTATCCTGTTGGTGATGCTTGTGTCTATGACTCCTGATTTCTTTCCTGGGTTTTCTATCTCCAGGGTAGTCTCCCTTTGTGATTTCTTGATTGTTTCTACTTCCATTTTTATGTCCTAGATGGTTTTGTTCAATTCCTTCACCTGTTTGGTTGTGTTCTCTTATAATTCTTTAAGGGATTTTTGTGTTTCCTCTTTAAGGGCTTCTACCTGTTTACCTGTGTTATCCTCAAATTCTTTGAGAGTGTTACTTATGTCCTTCTTAAAGTCCTCTATCATCATCATTAGAAGTGATTTTAAATTTGAATCTTGCTTTCCTGGTGATATGGGGAATTCAGGACTTTCTAGTGTGGGAGAACTAGGTTCTAATGATGCCAAGTACCCTGGGTTACTGATGCTTATGTTCTTGCGCTTGCCTTTTGCCATCTGTATCTCCTTAGTGCTACCTGCCCTGTCCCTGACTGGAACCTGTTTTTCCTATTATCTTGGTTGTATCAGAACTTTGTGGGGTGTGTGTAATTACTGGGGTAAGCGCTGGGGCCCAAAATCTGCTCAGAGCTCAAGCGCAGACAGGATGCTGCCCAGGTTAGAGCTCTGGGAGCCCCATTTCCTCTGGGTTCTTAGTGATTGTGGGCAGAGCTGCTGCCCAATATCTGCTCAGTGCTCTGGCCCAGACCAAAGGGTGCCAGTGGTCCGGGCCGGGAGTGACTTCCTGGGTCCTTGTGGATCCCAGTTACTCCCTGTTTGGGGTGGGTCTTGCTGTCTGCTTACCTAAGATACTGCCCGGGTTAGAGTTCCTGGGAGCCCCACTTCCTCTGGGTTCTGTGTGAATGGGGGCAGAGCTGACGTCTTGGATCTGCTCAGTTCCTGGGCTCAGACCAGAAGGAACCCGATAAGTTCTTTACAAAAGCAGATAAAGGATTAGGAAGGAAGAAGAGAAGAGGGGGAAAGGGGGAAAGAAAGAAAGAAAGAAAGAAAGAAAGAAAGAAAGAAAGAAAGAAAGAAAGGAAGGAAGGAAGGAAGGAGGGGACAGGGAGGAACGAGCAAGGAAGAAAAGAGGGAGAGAGGAAGGAAGGTAGAAGGCCCACGTGGGGGTAGGGGAGAATGTGGTGGGGCCTCTGAGAGCCAGGAAAAAGAAGAAAATAAACAGCTATGCTTTGCTGGCCAAGCAATGTCTTTGAATGTTCTTGAACTTAACCACTCTCTCCTATAACACTCTGTATACTTAGTAACCCTCCCCAGAAGCCTTGGGGAAAAGACAAAGAGACCAGCATGTGATTTAGTCTCTGCCAAAATGCTTACCTGGCTAAATCTTCCAAGTGTTTCTCGGAGTGGTCCAGCCTTCCTCCACACCTGGGTACATCTTTACAATCACATCTTAAGGCTTTAAAGTAATCAAAAAAAATTATGTTACCATATATGGGGGAGGCAAAAAAAATCAAAAGACCCATAAAAGGCTTTACTTGATTCTTTTGAATAAAGTTTGGTCAAGTCTGCTAGCATAATTAAAAGCTGGTTTTCCTTAGGAAACCTTGCATTCTGTCCCTTTGATAAGAATCTCACAACAGGAGGGAGGAAAGAAAAAAAGATGGGTGGGGGACAGGTAAAGAGGAGAAGAAGGAAGGGGAGGGGTGAAAGGAGGAGGAAGGAAGAAAAGAGAGAAGAGGGAGAAAGGAAGGAAAGTGGCAGGGAGAAAGGGAAGGAAGAAGGGGGAAGGAGAAAAAAAACAGAAGGAAGGAGAGAAGAAAGGAAGGAGGGAAGGAAGGAGAGAAGGATGGAGGAAGGAGAGAAGGAAGGAGAGGAGAGAGAGAAGGAACAAAGGAGGGAGAGAGATAGAGAGGAGAGAGGGAAAGAAGGAGAAAATGGGTGGGAAAGGAAGCATCCAAACTAAAAGCTTCAAAGTTTCTTCAACTTTGGTAAAAGACAAAGTCAAGCTGGGGGGAGAGGCTTCGAGAGCAAGGGTGTGGAAGGAAGTGACCACAGGAGAGAGGTGGAGACCCCAGGCTCCGGATGGAGTACCATAGCTCGGCCTCTCAGAGAGGTGGCGGCTCCCACTCCTGAGTCCACAGCAGCACTGTGTGAGAGCTCTGCATGCCCAATGGCAAGAAAACCTGCAAGCACACTGTGACATATGCACATTCAATTCCCAGCGATCACGTGGCGGCTCACAACCCTCTGCAATGGGATCTGATGCCCACTTCTTGTGTGTCTGAAGGCAGCTACAGTGTACATATATATATGTAATACTCTCTCTGAAAGAGAGAGAGAGAGAGAGAGAGAGAGAGAGAGAGAGAGAGAGAGAGAGAACAGTTCTGGAGTCAACACAGAGATTCATAACTGGTAAACGCACTGAGAACAAGTGCTCAGCCCTAAACGAGACATCTACATCATCCCCAAAAAGATTCAGAGACCATTGCAGAGGCAGAGGAAGGAGAGACCCAGTGGGCCAAGAACAAAGAGGAGTGCTGTGGATTGCCGTCTTCTGGGTGCGACGGCTGTGGCACTCATGAGCTAACCGCAGTTGTGGTTCACGACCTGTCCAAGACCAAGCCAGCCAGCCATGCCAGGACAGTTGGAAGCTGGAGAAAACCCCAGCTTTAGCTGAGGGTTGTTGAAAATGAACAGTGTCTGATAGAGTGTCATTTTTCTTCAAGCAGGTGTCCATTGGATTCGGTGGGTTATTAAAAGAGAGAGAGGACACAAAATTAGGAAGGGCACATGTTGGGGTGGGGTTCAGTTGGTGGAAGGGAAGGGACTGGGGGAGAATCTGTATGTGTAGGAAATTGTCAAAGGATAAATTTTTAAAAATTTAAAGGAAGATAGTGAGACCATGGTTGCAATGGTGAAGGGGGAGGGCAGCACGTCCTGTGTCTTCAGGGGAGCCTTCCTAGAGGTGGAGGGAGAGGAGTCAGAGAAAAAGCTGGAATGGTTTATCTTGATCACTATCTTGATGAGATTTATACTCACCATGGAAGCACCCCTCCAAGTGTGTCTGCAATCGTGTTTCCTGAGAGCTTTAAGGTTGGACACACCTTGAATATGGGTAGCAGACCCCATGGACTAGAGTCATAGACTAAGAAGAAAAAGGGAGCCGAGCATCTGTATTCATATTTTCTGTTTCCTGATCGTGAGCATGTGACCTCATAACCCCCCCAACACCCCCTCACATAGTCCCAGCCATGGCATGCATCCCCTTGACTTGAGAATCAAAATAAACTCTCCCTGCTTTATGCTGCCAATATCTTGGCACAGAAATGAGAAAAGCAGCTAATACGCAAGCTGGGTGTTCCAGAGCCACAGGCATAGATGTGCTTGGGGCAGAGCCAGAGTCGGAGATCTGAAGTCTGGTATTCTGCTGTGAATACCAGCTGATGAGTTCAAATGGTCTTCTTATTTAATAGGACTTGATGTTGGATCTGGAGAGTTGGAGGAAGAAGAGAAAATGGCTGCCCAGTGTGTGGTTTGGAAAGAAGAATGACTGCCTGGAAACAAGGGAAACAAAGCATGTGGTGGCAGGAAGCCAGGCTGTGTTGGAGATGACGTGGACAAGCATGACAAAGGCCCAGCAGGCAGCCGGATGCCCCAGCTGAGATGCAGGGAGAGAGAGAGAAGTGTCTTATGTGGGTGAGTAAGGTGGACACTGAGAGGGGTCCAGGGAGTGTTCATAGCCCACGCAGAAGGTCCCCGAGTGGCACCAACACTTTGGAGACAATCTGAGGAAGAGGAGCCATATAGATGATGGGACTCTGAAGGACATTTGAAAGTGTGTGACCAGAATAGAAGAAAAGAGGGGATCAACCTGAGCTTGGTATTGGTGTGTGTTTGCTGCCACACCACACACTACACATACCACATACATGCCATATACCACACACCACACACACCACTATACTATATATATCACACCATACACACCACAGTGCACACCATATACACACTCACATATATATATATATATATAATCTCACACCACACACACATATCAATGACCACCATATATCACACACACATATACCACACCACACACACACACACACATACACACACACACATACCCCAACACTGACACTTACTTCTGCAAGAGATCAAAGAGATTTGGTGGGCTCTGCTGAAGCTTCTGCTGGTTGTTTCTTGCTGTGTGTGCTCACGACCACTCCTGGATCCATGTGTCTGGATCGTCATCTCTTTCCTTTTAAGGACACCACCCATGTACCCAAGGCCCCCAGGGACTTCATTTTATTCTCTTCATTTTGAAGGAGCTGTCTGCAAGCAGTACTTACCACTTCCGAGACTGTTAGAGCAAGGACTTCACTCTAGGAATTTGAGGGGCTGTGATTCAACTGCCAGTGTGGGGAGTCTCTGGGATCTCCCACCCCTGGGAAGGATGTGAAGACAGGGCTGAGGTAAAGAGAAGAAGGAGGCGTCAGCAGGCTGGACAATGGGCAGGGGCTGGGTGGAGAAACACCTCAAGACACCAGAGAGATTTGAACAAGTCAACTGCTAGAAACGAAGAAAGCATTCATAGAGCGGAGTGTTGGTGGTGTGTGTGGGGAAGTAGCCTGGAGAGGCAGTGCTTTTGAAAACAGTGTCTAAGACCCAAACCTGGCCAGCAAGCACACTTGGCCAAAATAGTTTTCCTCTTTTATCCCTGTTGAAGGTAGTGACGACATCTCAGCCCAGTGATGGGAGCTCAGAGTCACAGTCTGATGCAATTGGCTAACTGGTGCCGAGGGGGTCAGAAAACAGGAGTCCTTGCCAGAAACAAGAGTCTCTAACAGGTAAGAAGAAACAAGGCTTGAGGGAAGGAAAGGGTGAGAAAGTCGGGGCCACAGCCCTTGTCTGTGCCAAGCAAAGGGGCCGCGCTGACGGCTGGGGTCTTCCGCTTTGCATCCAGATGCTTTAGATCCAGATGCCTCTTCACTCCACCTCCTCAGGAATGGAGACTTGCTCAGAGACCTGCCCCTTCCCCCGAAATGCTGATCATGGTAATGGGGCAAGGGGGGCACCAGGAGCTTTTGTGCCTATGACTTCATTAACAGAAATGCCAGTTCTGAGAGTCAAAAACTATTACCTCTTTAGTCATGAAATATATTCTAATTTAAAAAACAAAGTAACTTCCTTTCACTTGTGTGAGGTACTTAAAAGTCATGTTTATGGAGACTGAAGCTGGTTGTTGCCAGGATTTGGGGGTGGGGTTAGGGGCCCGATGCCAATGTTAATAGATATAGAGGTTATGTTGGGAAGAACTAGAAAGTTCTATAGATGGATGGTGGCAATGTCTGTACAATCCTGGGAGCGTGTATATATACATATACAAACATACATGTATACACATATATACATTTGTTTCTTTGTATTTCTCAGACCTCTCTGGGTAGTTTTGTAGTCCTAAGGATGAACCCAAGGGCCTTGAACACACCAGGCAAGTGCTCCTCCCCTGAGCAACACCTCCAGCCCTGTGACTTTATCTACTCTTGCTGAGCTACATACATGCTTAAAGCTGGTAAGAGTATAAATCTCATACTGTGTTTTACCATGATTTAACACAGGCAAATAGTTTTTAAAAGGTTATTGTACATCTTTAATCCCAGTACTCAGGAGGCAAAGTCAGGTGGATTTCCATGACTTCAAAGCCACCCTAGTCTATGTAGTAAGTTTCAGGACACCCAGAATTACATAAAAGAGAGATCCTATCTCAAAAAACAAACAAACAGCTGGGCAGTGGTGGCACACGCCTTTAATCCCAGCACTTGGGAGGCAGAGGCAGGCAGATTTCTGAGTTTGAGGCCAGCCTGGTCTACAGAGTGAGTTCCAGGACAGCCATGGCTATACAGAGAAACCCTGTCTCGAAAAACCAAAAAATAATAAATAAATAAATAAATAAATAAATAAATAACAGAAAAGGGTTCCACAGAATTTGTCTACATCTTTCATGTGACTTTTTGATTCTAGAGACAAAATCTCTCTCTCTCTCTCTCTCTCTCTCTCTCTCTCTCTCTCTCTCTCTCTGAGTGTGTGTGTGTGTGTGTGTGTGTGTGTGTGTGTGTGTGTTCCATCAAGAGGAGTCCTGCCCAGAGCAGGCACTGCAGTACAAGGAACTTGCCCTTTTCAAATCGTGAAGAAGTTTCCCATCAGTGAGGCAATGCTTTTGAGCAGCAACTCTATTCAGCTGACGAGGACCCACTGCAAACCAGGCGTGGGAGCAGGATTTGTCTGTGTCAATGTTTTGCATGCTTTCCTACTTTGCCTTTTCACAGAGATGTCCTGTGTCACCGGCACATAGCTGAGGGTAGGGCAGTCTATAATTCTGGGTGTGCCCTTCCCCTGAAGAAGCCACAAACACTCCATCCCCCACCCTCGGGTCCCCTGTGTCTTCTTGTGGGGAAGTGGCTTAAAGTCATTCCCACATGCCTGCCTCATGAGTGAGGTCCAAAGGCCTAGCAAGGACCACTTAGTGAGAAGATTGAAAGGGAGCTAAGATTCTAGAAAATTTTGAATGAAAGCAACAGTTGCAAGCCAGAAGAGACTTGCTCACATCAGCTGGTTGTTCATTGGCTGTCTTGAGTTCTGGCAGGAACGCTAGGAAATCTGTCACTGAAGGATACAGAAACAGCAGCAGGCAGTCAGGATGTGTGTGTGTTGGGGGGGGGGGGGGCGGGGGACAAAGAGGATGTCACAGTGGGAGAAATGTTGATGAACCAGGCGACTAGAACCCCGTTCTCCCAGTACCCTCAGCTCCAGACCAGTTTACAGCCTCTAGCCCCATCTGGCTGTGACTGAGGAAATACAGGCCCTAAGCCAGCAGAAAGCAGCCTTGGGGCAGCTCGAGTTTCAGCACGAGAACTGGACCACGTGTTACCCTGGGACCCGAAACCTGATGCCCAACCCTCAGAGCCAATTATGGCTTTTGGATCTAGTGGCATGGGATGTTGGGGCCATTTTACAGGCACACCAGAAATGTCTGTGCTGTTGCTGGAGCCGGGTCTTTGATGGAACAGACTTGGATACAAATCAGATATTTAAATAAATTCTCTCTCTCTCTCTCTCTGTGTGTGTGTGTGTGTGTCTCTCCCTCCTCCCCCTTCCCTTCCTCTCTCCTTTTCCCTCTCCCTCCCTCCCCCCTCCTCTCTCTGGCAGGGCCCATTTCAGCCTAGCCACCCATTTATTTTCATGTAAGATTTATACTTCTGTTAAAGTGTGCTGTTCTTATTGACTATACCATGGACCAAGTGGCTGTGGCCAAAAGCTCACAGGTTACTGCCAGGACCTAGAGGAAAAGGCAGGGCGTCCCAGATCACCTTCTCTGGCTGGAAGTGAGCTTGTGAGGAAATGAATTCATTTGTCTGCCGGCTGCACATGGTTTTTTTTTTATTTAATCACTAGGTTTGGGGTTCATGCCAAGCAGCAGCTTGGATCTGTTTTCCTTCGGAAGGAAGGAAGGAAGGAAGGCAGGAAGGAAGGAAGGAAGGAAGGAAGGAAGGAAGGAGAAACGAGGCAAATATTCTTCTTTTTTTTTTTTTTTTTTTTTTTAGCTCCTGGGCTAAATGGGGGGGGGGGGAGGACACAGAGATATTCACAGTGGTGCAAGCAATCCTGGTACCCTTTGAGAAGTAGTTTTGTGAAAGGCATTTTGGTTTTTACCCATAAATTAAACTGAGACATTTGTAGATATTTTACGAGGCATCTATTTCTCCCTTCATTTTATTTATTTTGAGACAAGGTCTCATGTAAGCCAGACAGTCCCGGACCTTGCTACATATCCAAGGATGGCCTTGAACTCCTTCTTATCCCTCTGCTTCATCTGTGCGGCACCGTGTCCAGCTTCCTCCCTCCACTTCTAAAGAACGCCTAGAGAAACGCGAAGCTCTTTTCTCACACACCTCCCTGGACCCTGGCCAAGGGCTGGACCTACACTCCTGGCTGCTTGTTGTTAAGGCCAGCACTCAGTGACATTTGGAACAGCCTTTTCAGGAAGTATAGAAATCCAGCAATCCACTCCAGTGGGATTCCACGAACCCTAGAACTGACACCTCCTTGTGTCTCTTGGCGAGGCTGGTGGGATGGTTTTTCCATCAGGATGTGATCCAGGAAAAGCCCTTGCTTCTCTCTACCCACCATGCCGCGCGATTCTGCTAATGCCCTGCAGAGGGCGCATGTTACAGCCCGGCTTGACTGCAGCACACCTCCAGGTGCCAGCTTCTTCTTCTCCCATCTTCCCACCCTGTATCAGTTGATGGGACAGAGTCAAGAATAAACCCAAGCACTTTAGTCTGCTGACCCTTCCCGATAATGTTGAGACACACAAAGGGGGAAGAAATTCCCAGCAAAGCATTCTGGGAAAACTGCATATCCACATGCAAAAGGATGAGATTCAATCTCCACCCACGTCATACACAAAAATAACAGCTCAAGTGGACTGAAGTCATTGATGTGAGGTCTAAGGATATAAACCCTAGAAAACACTAGGGAGAAACTCAGTGGCATGGGTCTTGGGAATGGTTGCTTGGACATGGTCTCAACACACAGAAGCTAAAATACCAAACTCACAGACTTCTGTGGAGCAAAAGAGAAACAACCTGCAATACCAGAGAGGCTTTTTGTGAACATCTCAGCTGAGTGGTTTGTGTAAAGTACATAATAAACTCAGTTCTTAACAGTGAAAATAATAGCAATGCCATCTGTTTCCAGGAATGATGAGCCCAAATATAAGGTAAAAAGTATTTTACCCCTAAACCAGAATTGAGGGGTTTTTTGGGGGGGGGGTGTTAATAAAGGATAAATACTGTGGACAGAAACACAGCAAGTAAATTCCCAGAGAATTGTAGCCCTGGGAAGGAAAGGGAACATTTTATAGCAGTTAAGAGAAATGTCCTCGGGGTTGGGGATTTAGCTCAGTGATAGAGCACTTGTCTAGCAAGCACAAGGACCTGGGTTTGGACTTCAACTCTGAAAAAAAAAAAAAAAAGACAAAATAACAAAGAGAAGTGTCCTGGTCTTGCTTTCTCAGCTACCTGTGTGGGGACATATTGTCATATTGAAATAGCTAAGAGGTGACGACTCACTATCTTGTTAGGAGTTAGATCTTGGACACCACTTATCCTCCTGAGAATGGCCGATGGAGTGGGACTCTAGGAATCATAGTTGGACTTTAATGATTCTTATCACGTGTCACTGGGTCAGGCTCCACACAGTCAGGAGTCTGTTGTTAGAGAGTGAGGTATTACTGTGAGTATATTACATCAGAAACGTAGGTGAAAACATTTATGCCTTTCCACCATGTTGGAATTTACTGAGTAACAGTAAATTTAAAACTCACATGGCCCATCAGTTTCAGTGGCAGCGATACGCCAGATAATCCCACCCACCCTGGTTGTCTGGCAGAGGTAAACTCAGGTTCTTACATTCTAATCTCATATCACAGAATGCACAGTAAATATATCTGTATATCTATGTGCATATATGTGCTTTAAAAAAACACATGCAAATTAAAGAGACAGAATCCAAGTTGAGAGGCTTCAGAGGTGAGCTGAGAGAGTCTGTACTATTTTACCACTAATCACCAGGGGAATGCAAACCAAACCCACTAAGGAAGACATGCAAGGAGTTAACTGTAGTCTGAGGAACATCTTCTACCCTGTTTCCCCAGAGTGGAGTGAGGCACACTCATTGGGGAAATACAGACATTTAGTTTTGATTTTGAGATCATATTCCACTATGAGGAATTTGCTTATGCTTCTGATGATATCAGGAGAGAAATGTTGATTTTCTCACTGTGAAAAGCAAAGCCTGAACTCGGGTCACTGAGCATTTACGTTGGTGACTTGGGCAACTGGGTCAACCTTAATGAGTTCAGGCACTCGTGGCTTCTGTACATCACCTGCTTGCTCATCCCTTCATCCTTCAGACTAACTCTTCTCATTGCTGTGGCTAAATATATAACAGAAACAATTCAAGGTAGGAAAGGGTTATTCCGGCTTACAGTTCTAGGGGATACATTCAACCATGATAGGGAAGGTACCTGGGGGCAGGAATGGGAGTCTGGCTGGCCACATAGCATCTGCAGTCAGGAAGCCCAGATTAAATAGGAAATGGGACTATAAAATCTCCTCAGTGACTCCCATAAGGCTCCACCTCCTAAAGTTTTACAACTTCCCAAAATAGCATCACCAACTAAGGACCAAGTGTGCAAATGCAGGTGCCTATGGGGGACGTTTCACATGCAAACCACAGCATCCACCGAACAGTGACTGAGTACTTCCCAAAGCCTAGACATACAGAGATTGACAAGCAGAGCATCTGTAAGGTGGGATGTAGTAATATATATTTATTTAAAAGAAAGGGGACTTTGACAGAGGCTGAAAACAAGATGAACACTGAAGACATTGTCCTGAGAGGTCAGTCTCCAGAAGACAAGCACTGTGTCATCCCACTTAAACAACAAAAGCAGTCCTATAGATACAGGGAGGAGAGCAGAAATTTCCAGAGACCAGGACAAGGCAAAAATCAGAGATATTATGTACTATATTATGTATGGAGTTTTCACCTAGGATTTGAAAAATCGTTCTAGAAGTGGATAGTGGCAGTGGTTTCATAACTGTGAATATGGGTAATACCACTGGGTTCTGTGCTTAACTAAAGTTATAGTGGCCCACTTCATAATGGTTTACCACAATTGAACAAGCAAAAAAAGACAGGGAAAAAATTATTTTAACTGTAGTTCTAGCCTGCAGGGAAGTCTTACTTCAGAGTGGAAGGGCTGCAGCCTGGGAACTGATCATTTCGTATAGAGTGGAAGCTGCACAACAGCTCAGGATGTGTGGAGTCCAGACTCCACATGAGGGGCACCTGCCTTGTCAAGGGACCTGTCTGAATCAGGGTTTCTATTGCTGTGCAGAGACACCATGACCATGGCGTCTTTTATAAAGGAAAACATTTAACTGGGGGTGGCTTACAGCTCAGAGGTTTAGTGCATTAACATTATGGTTGGAAGCATGGTGGCATACAGGTAGACATGGTGTGGGAGAGGTAGCTGACATTCTATATCTGGATCTGCAGGCAGCAGGAAGAGTGAGTGACACTGGGACATGCTTGAGCATCTAAGACCTCAAAGTCCACCCTCAGTGACACACTTCCTCCAAAAAGGCCACACCTAGTCGAACAAACCCATACCTCCTACTAGTGTCACTCCTTATGGACCTATGAGGCGGGGAGCATGTTCATTCAAACCACTACAGGTCTCTAAGAAGACTCCCCAGAGGGCTGACCTCAATGCTGACTCCTAAAATAGTGGTTAGGTCACAATGTATGTGCTGACTGCAGGCCATGGAAAGGGGAAAGCAGGAATGTTTCTCATCAGGAAAGACAGTAAGTGTCTAAGAAAGCTTGGTGTCTGAAGAACTTTATGTCTGGAGTCATGGCATGTATGAGGACCTAAGGTGGGAGGAGTAAGGAGAGGAAGAGGAGGAGTAAAGGAGAGGAAGAGGAGGAGAAAAGGAGAGGAAGAGGAGAAGGAAGGGGAAGAATTGGGGAGACAGAGAATGAGAGAGGGGGACATGGAGGCTGATGTTCGCTTGTCTGTAGCAGTCAAAGGTAGTTGGTATATCTAGATTGGTTATTGGGTTACACTTCTGATTTATGGGCATCTTGTTATTGACCATTACCAATTATATAAGCCTTTGGATAATCTAAGCATTAGAGTCTATTCCGTACTGAGCCCATGTGGTTGGCAGGATAATCTGGGCATGCCCAGCCTTGCAGAGACAGCATGAAGACTGGCAGAACCATCTCCCACGCTGGCATCTTGTGGGTGGCAGGGCTGGTGTCTCTGGCTGGCTGTTTCTAGGTGCTGCGCACACGTGGCATTGGAACATGGCGTCTGATCTAGGCAGAGACGCTGCAGCCTAGACAGTCGGCTTGACTGGCCGCCGTTATTAAATGATTACAACAACAATGGCAGGGCAAGAGGAAGAGGCCACAGAGAGATAGATCTTTCAGCTTAGTTATGGAGCAGAAATCCCAGGGGCATGCTGACATTCTGATAGTCCTTTTCTCCAGCTGGCTAACTGCAGTGGATAGTCACTATTCTAGTTCCATTCTGTTGCTGTGATAAAACACTCTGACCAAAAGCAACTTAAGGTAGTGTCTTAGTCAGTGTTCTATTGCTATGAAGAGACATCATGACCAAGGCAACACTTATATAAAAAACATTTCATTGGGGGATTGATTATAGTTCCTGAGACTTAGTCAATTATCATCATGGCAGGGAACATGGCAGCATTCAGCCAGGCATGGTGCTGGAGCAGATACTTACAGCTACATCCTGATCTGCTGAGAGACAGAGAGAGAGAGAGAGAGAGAGAGAGAGAGAGAGAGAGAAGAGGAGAGGATAGGAGAGGAGAGGAGAGGAGAGGAGAGGAGAGGAGAGGAGAGGAGAGGAGAGGAGAGGAGAGGAGAGGAGAGGAGGAGAGGAGAGGAGAGGAGAAGAGAAGAGAAGAGAAGGGCAGGCTCCATCGAGGTGATAGCTCTTAATCCTAATCCTTTCAAAGACTTCTATTCCTTGGTGACTAAGCATTCAAACACATAAGCATATGGAGGACATTCTTATTCAAGCCACCACAGGTAGGAAAGGCTTTACTTGGCTTATACTTTCAGGTCACAAAGGAAGGAAGGAAGACAGGGCAGGAACGTACAAAGAAACCATGGAGGAAGGAATGCCACTTACTGGCTCACTCACTGGCTTGTGCGTAGGCTTATGCTCAGCCAGGTCTCTTACATGCTTAAGATTGATGCTGTGTACAGTGAGCTGGGCTTTCTGATGTCAACCAACAATCAAGACAATCCCTCACAGACATACATGGTCATAGATTAGTCTGCTTTTAGGCAATTTCTCAATTGAGACTCCCTCAGATGTCTCTAGACTGTATCAAGTCGACTGTTGAAACTAACTAGGACAGCCACCCATCTTTCTTATTAAACTGAAAGCAGAGAATATTAAATTTACAAATTATCTAGCCACTTACTGATTGGGTCATCATTCTGAACATCATCGAAGTTTCAAACGTTATATATTCAGGAACTGGAGATGAAGTTCAGTTGGTCAAGTGCTTGCCTAGCATGCAGGAAGCTCTGGCCTCAATCCTGAGCACTGCATAAAAACTAGCATATCGACACATGCCTATAAACCCAGCCCTCAGTAGGTAGAGACAGCAGAATCAGAAGTTCAAGGCTGTACTCAGCTACATAGGGGGTTCAGCCTGGCTTAGATACATGAGACTCAGTTTGGGGAAAAGAAAGACAATACTAGGTAAAGATTCATAAGCTCAATTTGAAAGTCCAGCTGCTGAAGATGTTTCTCAGCCATACAGAATATCATTCACACAGCCTATGATCGACTGTTGTGCCCAACGAACCACTTCCCAAGATTCATGTCCTTGTATAATCTCCCATGTCAGCTGAACCCTTAGCCACAAGAGTGAGGACAGTTAGGACCTTCCAGCCAACCCACCATCAAGTGAGAGAAAACAATCTTCTGATTAATAAGCAATATCATGAGAAATAACAAATTGTTGTTTAAAGTGATTGAATTTGGAGGATATTTGTTATCTAACAATGAACAACTTTTTATATTCCAGTTTCACTTTGGTAATGAATAAGGATATTTATGAAATTTATGAAAAGGTATTATGAAAACATATGAATTATTTTCTTTTAGATGTGGGTGTCACTATAAAGTTCTGGCTGGTCTAGAACTCACTATGTGGACCAGGCTGGCCTCAAACCCATGGAGATCTGCTTACCTTTGCCTCCCAAGTACTGAAATTAAAGAAGTGTGACACCATACCTGGCTATAAATATTACTTTTTAAAGATTAATTTATTTATGTATGAGTGTACTGTTGCTATCTTCAAACATACCAGAAGAGGGCATCAAATCCCACTACAGATGGTTGTGAGCCACCATGTGGTTGCTGGGAATTGACCTCAAGACATCTAGAAGAGCAGCCAGTGCTCATAACCTCTAAGCCATATCTCCAGCCCCTAAATATGAATTTTTAAATCTCCAGGGATAGAATAAAACTTAATGAGAAGTTTTGGCTTATACTACCTACTTCACCCTGTGGCCATGACAAGGTCTAGGCTTATCTGTAAAATGTGAGTCATGTCTGTTCTGAGGGACTTTCATGGGCATTAACTGGTGGAATGTATTTTAAATGCTTAGCTTGCCTAAGTACTCGGTGACTGTCCAGAAATGTCAGCCATTGTTTTCACTTGATCAAATCCACTAGCTTTGCTTTGCTCTTAGAAATTCTGAATGGATTCAAAATGGGACAGGGGCAAAGCTTACCAGTTGAGAGAAAGGAGAACATTTTGGAAGTTCAGAAGGCATTATATGCTTAAAACTTGCCCATAGGGACAAAGACATGGAAGCCTGTCAGAGGCCTAAGATGGGCAAGACAGATCCTGATGGCCCACAGATCCCAGAGACAGCCCTACATCCTAGTCTCTGGGCCTAATCTTTGTCTCTCACCCAGGTGACTGCCTTAGGCTAGCCTAAATTATGCAAAGGCTCTGAGAATCATTAAAAAAAAATAACCATGGGCTGGTGAGATGGCTCAGCAGTTAAGAGCACTGACTCTTAACTCTGCTCTTCCAGAGGTCATGAGTTCAGATCCCAACAACCAAATGGTGTCTCACAACCATCCATAATGAGATCTGATGCCATCATATGGGTGTCTGAAGACAGCTACAGTGTACTTACCTATAATAAATAGATTTGAAAAAAAAAACAAAAAAACCCTTTGGGCCGGAGCAAGCAGGGGAAAGGGAGAAGGGAAGGGTGTGTGTGTGTGTGTGTCAGAGAATAACCACATAAAATCTCAAATAACAATCACTGACAAAAGGCTACTTCGAAGCCTAGGTGCCATCACTCCAGATTCATGTCAGATACAAAGAATCTGCTAAAATTCTGCTACAGGCACAGGCTTCCTGTTGGAAAGTGCCGTAAGTTTGTACACAGCTTCCCCACTAGTCTAGATAGGCCTTCAGTGCATATCCTTTGAGAATGTACTGAGAGACCCTGGGGACGATCTTGGCTCCTCCCAAGAACCACCAACCTGGCTTTGTTGGTCCACCACTGTCGACATCTTGTTCTAAATGTGAGAAAACTGTCTTGGTTGGGTTGTAGGGCTCTCCCACTCCCACCTCCAGCCCCTGATACGTCTTCCTGGATGGCAGCTTCAAGTTAGTTTTCTTATTTTATTCTTTAAACTCCATAGATTTTGCTTTTAAATGGAAAATAGGGGCTGGTGATGTAGCTTGGTGGTAGAGCAAGTGCCTGGCACAAGGAGGCCCTGCCATTCTATCCCAGCAACACACCATTAAAAAGGAAACTAATTAATATGGTATTGGCAGGTGTAGATAGTTTCAAATCTAGTTTTGTTTGTGGTGCCAGGGACGGGACTCTAGTCAAGTACCTCATCAACTAGTCGGAAAAGAAATTCTGAAAAAGCAACCTGGGACTAATCAAGAGAATGAACAGCCATAAGTCATATTCCTGACTGCAGTTGGCATATGAATGAGAACAGAAACACCCCAAGACCCAAACCACCTCTGAATTCCTGTTGGGCTGGTGGTTACACTCTTGAGGGAGAAAGAATGGAACAATTGGAAGCTTCAGGGCAAGGGCAGGTATATATAGTATTGGGTGGCATGATGACAGGGACATGGACTGAGGCAAGTATTGACAGGCAATTTGGTTGTTATGTGAACACTGTAGGAGACACTTGCACAAACCCAGATGGTATCACCTGCTAAACATCTAGGATATGTGGTATACACACACACACGTGCACGCTTATTGCTTCCAGGATCATGATGAACAAAATGTGCAATTAAGGGAAGCTGCTCCCAATATCATCCCATGGTGTTTCATACTGTTTTATAAGTAGAAGGAACAAGTCCCAGAGTAACCATTATAAGTAAACTCACAAGCCAGTAAGTTAAGTGTCATGTGCCGTACACACTTCTATGTACTGAACTGCATACAGCAACACAGTAGGGTTTGTCCACACCACTATCACACAAGCACACAAGATGATGATGGCTGTCATGTCAACAAGAACCCAGCCTTAGCCTGCTAGACGTGCTACGTGTGCTGAGGATAGAAAAGCCAGAGAATTGCTTTGGAATCCAGAAGGTGGTGAGTGAGTCCCAGATGTCAGGTGATGAGATTCTGGAGCTACCTTTCTGGACTTTGGTTTTAACTGTGGTTCTTCCCTTTTGCTGTAAGAAAGAATTTAACCTTTATTTTATAGGAAGTCATGGTTAAGAAGGTTTGGACTTTTAAAAGAGACACTGAATTTTTAAGTAATGCTGCTCTTAAAAGACTTTTCAATTTGTACTGTATTTTATTATATTAACATGAGATCTTGGGGACACACAGAAATTGTGATGGTCCATCTTGGTTATCTGTTGATATATTTGGGCAGAAGAAACCTCAGTTAAGGAATGGCCTCCATTGACCTTGCTCATACACATGTCTATGGGGTATTTTCTTGATTGCTGGTTGATGGAAGGGGTCCCAGCTAACAGTGGGCAGAACCACTCCTTAGCAGGTCCTGGGCTATATAAGAAAGCTAGGTGAGTCAGCCAGAAAGTGGCATTCCTCCATCGTCACTGCTTCAATTCCTCCTCCTCCTCTTCCTTTATGATTTATTTTATGTATATGAGTAGTACACCGTCTTCAGACACACCAGAAGAGACTCCATTACAGATGGTTGTGAGCCACCACGTGGTTGCTAGGAATTGAACTCAGGACCTCTCCAAGAGTAGTCAGTGCTCTTACCTGCTGAACCATCTCTTCAGCCCATTTGCTTCAGGTTGTTTGTTTGTTTTTCGAGACAGGGTTTCTCTGTGTAGTCCTGGCTGTCCTGGAACTCACTCTGTAGACCAGGCCGGCCTCGAACTCAGAAATCCGCCTGCCTCTGCCTCCCAAGCGCTGGGATTAAAGGCATGCGCCACCACTGCCCGGCCCATTTGCTTCAGTTCTTATCTCTAAGTTCCTGCCTCAACTCCCATTGATGACATCCTTTCCTCATGGAAGTGGCTTCTGGCCAACAGAAAACCAAACCAGAACAGTTCACACATGATTAGCACCTGAAAAACTCACCGAGCGCTCCAATCCTGCCGTTTCCTCTCATTCCAGTATACCCTGCTCTGTAGTAAGCAACACTCTGTGTTCAACTGAAAAATCAGCTCAGAGCTGATTGTAGGATCAGCAGCTAGTGCACAGGGGTCCCGGCAGAGCAGCAAGCAAGCCAGTGCCGAGCTCTGAGGCTAATCACCCTAGTGTGGTAGCTACTCCTGGTTGTCAACTTGACTATATCTGGAATGAACTACAGTCCAGAATTGGAAGGTTCACCCGTGATCCTGATCTTGAGGCATGGTGGCTATGAAAAGCTAGGCCCAGGCAAGATAGTAGATGCCTTTAATCCCAGGAGACTGGGGCAAGGAGATCTCTGAGTTCAAGGTCACCTGGGACAAAGCAAGTCTCACATCCAAGCTGTTAGTACACACCTTCAATCTGGGCCACACCTTCTGCTGGAGACCAACATAAGGACATTGGAAGAAGGAAGACTCTTTCTCGCCTGCTTGCCTTGTGGGACTGAGCAACTGCTAGATCCTTGGACTTCCATTCACAGCGGCTGCTGACCATGGTTGGGGAGTTGGACTACAGACTGTAAGTTCTGTGACTCTAGAGAACCCTCACTAATACACGTAGCAAGTCTGGGTGACACATAACCCTTTACGATGAGGAAATATGACAACAAACAAGGTGTGGTTTTAAACTTTGCATTTTTATGGTGGGCAGTCATCATTTGCCCCAACAGCCATCTGAAGCCAATAGTCCTGATTATTGAAAACCACAAAATTGTACAAGTGTTCTCCTCCTTTATGGAAGCCATGTTCCTTCTCTCTCCATGCAACAGGGCTGTCTGCAAAGCCTTGAACTGTCAAGGAGACCCACGGAGCCAACTTTGGTTCATCAAAGTAGTGACTGAAAAAGAAAGACAATTCTTATAAATAGGAGGTCAAGAACATCCACATTAAAGAAATTATCTAATGTTCTCCTTAAACTGAGACTCTGATTTATAAACACCAGGCTATGTGAATTAAATACTTGGTGCTTCATTATGAGATCCATAAAGATTATCTAAGACAACTGCAGTAGCTCTTACTCACTGCCTGAAAAATCACTTAAGACCAAGAGAACAACCTTCTCCCTGCCCAAACAACGTAACAGCTTCCCTTCTACTGAGGTGGGGTTTTGTTGGTTTGTAAATGTGTGCCTGTGGGGGGGTCAGAAGAAAACTTGCAGGTCCTCTGTTTGTCTTGAGAATCAAAGTTTGGTTGTCAGTTTTGGCTACAAGTGTCTTTACCCACTGAGCTCTCTCGCTGAGCTCTTTCCTATATTCTTGCTGGGTCAGGGACTTAGTGCTTAACATTTGTTTCCCATGCTCAAGGCCTTAAGCTTGATTCACAGCATGGAAGGAAAATACACACACACACACACACACACACACACACACACACACACAATTAGGGTCTCTCTATGGGTCTAGCTCTCCTAGAATTCACAATGTAGTCCAGGCTGGTCTTGAACAAATCCACCCACCTCTGCCTCCCAAGTGCTGGGAATTAAAGGCATATACCACCACGCTGGGCTCCTATCTAATTCTGAATGAAAGACTGTAGAATTCTTAAACTTAATGTAGATGATAATTTGCTCCACAGAATATTGAAGTGTTTTCAAGTTGTGTCATACTTTTGTATAAAAGTGGCTCAAAACAGAACCAGGAAAATTAGCAGCTTGGTTCCAGAAGCCTTCTGAGGCTCTGCTTTCTCTTCCCACAAGGGTTAAGTAGGTTCAAATCGCATCTTCACTATCAGCAAGAATAATTATGTCGGGCCCCAAGAGATGGCCCAGTAGTTAAAAGCACTTACTTCCAGAGGACCCGAGTTTGCTTCCCAGCACCCACATGGGTAGACTCACAGGTGCCGATTAACTCCAGCCCCAGGGTGTCTGACACCCTCTTGGGGCCTCCAGTGGTACTCACATACACATGAGCATAAATAAAACAAATCTTAAAAACTGTAAGATTTTGTTGTTGTTTGTTGTTGTTTTGCTGTCACTATATACTTTGAGCCGAGCAATGAAAAAAAAAAAAAGAATAAATGTGAGGGGCCCTGCCTTGTACTGACCACACTAACAGAAGTCCCTATCACCCCAACGTAGCACCAATAAGTAAGAGACACAGCCAAAAGAATCCTTACCACAGCTGTTCCAGAAGGACAAGTATCTTCTCTGGCAATATAAAACCTGTCACTGTACACAGACAGGCTTGGGCTACCACTGTGCTTGGCTGGGGACAGCAGTAGGTTGATATGAAATTATAAGACTCGTTATTTCTGCCATAAAAAGGAAAAGGGGGAAAACAAAAAGCATTTACAACCACGACATAGCCATATCCAAAGTATCAAACTCATACTGAACACAAGCGATGGACTCCAGCATTCATATACCCACAGGTCCGCATTGCAGAAGGCAGCACCAAGCCAGTCCAAGAACTCCAGGGCACTGCAGGCCGCCTCTGGCTCTCCTGCAAGCCTGCTGCTCTGCAGCACTGGGCACTGAAGCTCTCTCACTGTGTTCAATGCCACTTTTGGCTGATGCTCCTGAATTTGGTATTTGGAAAAGTATGACATCATGGTTGATTCTTCTGTACCTTAAAACACACCAGACAAGACCGAGTCAACATTGTCACAACCTGTCTTGATTCACCTCCATTCCCCTTTCTTTTGGAGGCCTGTTTTTGACACAGGCTCTCAGTATATTGCTGCCCTGTAATGTATGATCCTCCTATCTGCTTCCCTTCCCTTTATAGGCATGTATCACTATGCCCAACACCTTTCCTGCTCCCTCTGGAGTTACAATGAACAGCTAAGATTAAAGGGAAAAGGCTGAAGGTGAGGAAAAACGGAAGTCAGGCAGGGGTGTATCCTAGTTACAGTCACTTGAAGTTGCTTTCCACTGCTTATGTTAAAGCACCATGAACCTTCCCCACCTTTCCTGGAATTACGCAATGCCTCCGTCTCAGGCCCATATTTGCTTTAACAAGAAAATCTGATCTTCATAGACAAACCCCAAAGTATTCCTTATATAGGGATGTGAGTGAAGTCTATAGAAAGAAGTCTATTTGTACAATCTAATAGGAAATACTAGAGGCACTGAATGAAAGCAGAATCTCACGCTCATCCCTTTGAAGACCTAGGAAATCCACTGTATCTTTTCAAAGAGGTTGGTACAACCAACAGCCTTGGAAGACAGAAACAGACACCCCCTCTAGAGCATAGGATGGGCTGGCTCACTGTCTAGTAACACAGAAATAATGATCCCTCACCATCTGTGGGCAGAGCAGGCAGGCTTACTCCCACTGTAAAAGCACTGGGTCGCTAGGGTTCTACCCTCCTGTTCTGTAATGTAACCCACAGAACATGCACCAACTCTGACACTCTATGCCTACTGGGATTTGGTGAACTTATTCGAATGCTGATTCTCCTATCTGTTGATTACGTCTAGGTGTCACACTGGATTAGTGGTAAAGCTCATTTCTAGGTGTGTCTGTGAGGGTGTTCAAAAGGAGATTGGTATGTGAGGTCATGGACTGAGTAGGGAAGTCCCACTCTTAGGGTGGCTGGACATGTAGGTTATTCCAAAGGCTGGGGCCCAGAGAGAACAATAAGGCTGAGGTAAATTCACTCTGTCTCCTGGAGCTGAGCTGCCCAGCTTCTCCTGCTCCTGGATACCAGGCTCCAGGTTCTTAGGCCTTTGGTCTTGTCCTGAGAGTGACAATATCAGCTTGCCAGCAGGGCTTCCTAACTTATCAGTGGCTACCACTCTGAGGAATCAAATCCTTCGTCTTTTGACCCAGGACTTGTACCCATGACATCTGTGGCTGACTTTGCTGGCTGGTAAAGAGTGTAAAATCTCAGGAATATCCTTAGTTTCTCTGGTAGTAATTAGTAGTCTAGGATAAGAAACTACAAAAGGACTGAGAGATGGCTCACTGGTTAAAGACCATTGACTGCTCTTCCAGAGGTCCTGAGTTCAATTCCCAGCAACCACATGGTGGCTCATAACCAACCATCTGTAATGGGATCTGATGCCCTCTATTAGTGTGTCTGAAGACAGCTACGGTGTACTCATACAAATAAAATAAATCTTAAAAAAAAGGGGCGCGGGAAGCTGCACAAAACCCACTGTACAGAGTCCTTGGAGACGTTGCCAACTGACAGAAACGTCACTAAACATCTTCCCCTCTTGCATCTGTATGTATCTGCTGTATGTAGAAGGAGGAGAGGCATCAAGCATTACAACAGTTGGACAGAGAGAAGCCATCTTGGGCCGAGAGTATGGAGGAACCTCCCATGAGGAACAGACAGATGTAGAATTCCAAAATGTACGTTGTTTCCCTGTCCTCCAGGACAGACTACACCACCATAATTCCCAATGGTCTGATTCGTTTCAATCTTGGAATGGGCCAGAGATGTACTTCTAAACGGAGCAATACATGTGGAAGTTGTAAGCAAATTAATGTACTTGATGAACATTAAAGCTGGAGCTAAATTTAGTATTCTAATCAATTAAAAGTCATAACAAATGCATCTGACATTTAATAGTCTGCCTGGGTTACTATCCTGTAATAATGATAAACAGATCACACACATTAATTATAACTGATGCTAATTTAAACTATTCTAGCTAAGGCTTTCTAATGTAAGCAGAGGGAAAGAAGAGAAAGATTACATGTTAGCTGTTCTGAAGCCACTGTGAAGCTCTCTAGATCTGCAGAAAACCCAAGAAAATTGGGGCAGACTGCTTCAAAACTTACCCTGAGCTGAGGTGCTGAGGACATCTGGAAAGCCAGAGCAGCTCTGTCACAAAGCCTGCACACCTATGTAAACAATGTCCCCTGACCACAGCAGTGTATCACCACTCAATCCTCCATGACGCCCAAGAGATCTCAAAATCATTGCATCATTAAATAATTCACACTTCATACCTGTATGATGCCAAGCCAAAAGAAAATCAAACTTCAAAGGCTTCTTGTCTTTGAAGGACCAAGATATTCTTCTATACTTCTTAGAATCCAGGTCAAGGGATAAATCCATTAGATCAATGGAAATGACTTAAAATAGAAAGAGGAATACTTGTTTCATTCAAATTATACAGAGCTTACACTGTAGAGAAGCACCTACAGTTTTGGTAAGTTTGTTAGTAGTACAGATTATTTTGTTCTTCACCTTTTGACTTCATCAAAAACGCATCCCTCAGCGGGCTATTTCTACTGTTGAGAGCTGCTAACTATAGTTGGTTTAAATATTTTACATCCTTCCTAGGTCAAAGATCAAGGCCAGAGGTCTTCAGGAGATCAACTTCAATCTACCGGTGTCTGTGATAACCTTAGTTACTGATGTCCATATATCAATAACACAAAACAACCTCTTCACTTATGAATTTCCACTAGTAATCACAAACTGTGTACGAAGCACACCAAGTTGTTCTCCACTGCACACAAGGGGTAGTCCTACAACCCTTATTAAATGCAGTGTACAGACAAAGAGGAACAATTTAACAGTACCAACTAATCCCCCAGGAAGTGCAACCAATAGCTCCTTGAGTCAGGATTTCAAAGGCAAGAACCATATTTTTCTGAATAAAGACTGGAGGTAAGGCAAACATTTATACTTTATTACAGGAAAACTGACTTGCTAGCCACGAATGGAACACACGAAATACTTACTAAACTTCATACTTTTTCTGCCAGAATACCGAGATGGATGACCTTGAAGTCCAGTTTCTTCATAAGTATCCTTATCCAGTGATAAAATTAATTTCCCTACAAATCACACAAGAGTTCCTACATTAGAGACATTAAAATGTGGCTGATGTTCTCTAAGAAAGCTGGACATCTGAGCAGTGAAATGTCAGTGTAAATGTACATGAAGAACTTGTCTATAGCACATTGATATTATCTAGCAATGCACCCAACTGGCCTGGAACTTTGCTTTGTAGCTGAGGCTGGACTCAAACTGGTGGCAAGCATCTTGCTTCAGCCTTCTAAACAAATAGCAGGATTGCAAGTGTGAGCCACCATGCTTGGTGGTAATATATATATATATTGTTATATATATATATATATAACAATAATGAAAACTAAAAACAACAATTACATTTGTATAAAAGATGAAATAAACAACTGTGGTCTTATATTCCTTCAAATACCTTCTTTAAATTTTAATTTAGTTTAATTTAATATGTATTTGTATGCCTGCTTATAAGTACACCAAGGAGCCTGTGGATGTCAGAAGAGGATGTCAGATCTCTTAGAACTTGAGTTGTGACAGGAATCACTTTTAGCTGCTGAGCCATCTTTCCAGCCCCTACTTCAAGTATCTTCAAAACATTTAAAAGCTCTATGTTAAAGCCAGGTAGAGCTGTGCTGGTTCATGTGTGTGATCCCAGCACTTGGATAGCTGAGGCAGAAGGAATGAAAATCTGAGGCTACCCTGGTCTAAGTGGCAAGATCCTATCTCAAAACCAAACAAAATGTTCTAAGTCACGTGCTGAAGCAGGAACATGTCTATGACATACACCTTGGGAAATAAGACTACTGAGAAACAATGACATATAACCAATGTTAAAAAATGTTTATGCTTGCCGGGCGGTGGTGGCGCACGCCTTTAATCCCAACACTCATGAGGCAGAGGCAGACAGATCTCTTAGTTTAAGGCCAGCTTGGTTTACAGAGTGAGTTCCAGGGGAGCCAAAGTTACATAGAGAAACCTGTCTAAAAAACAAAACAAATAACAACAAAAATGTATGCTTATAAATTCTCAAAGAAAAAACATCAAACAGGTTCATCTAAGAAGGAAGTCAGGCACAAAGATGGGCTTCATTTTACTCTGTTTACAGCTGTATGACTTGACTTCTAAAAAAATTATCTTATTTTTATGTGTATGGGGGTTTGTCCTCATATTATGTCTGTGTACCATGTATGTGCCCGGTGCCTCTGGAGGCCAGAACAGGGCACTGGACTCATTGGAACTGGGGTTACAGATAGTTGTAAGCTACCAAGTGGGACTGAACTCTGGTCCTCTGGAAGAGCAGCCAGTGCTCTTAACTGCTGAGCCATCTCTCTACCCTCCTTAAATTTTTTTTTTTTTTTTAAGAAGTACTATTCTTTTCTAATGAAGAAAGAAGAAAAAGAAAAAAAATGAATGCTGTCACCATTTGGTAGGAGAGCAACAGTATTATCCTCGTCAACACTTGTATTGTAAGTTAACGCAGAGAATGAACCTGCAAGAAAAAGGCAAGAAGAGTAATTAAGTCATTAAAGTAGCACAACATTTGTTTGTGAATTATTTTCACATGGCAACAAGTCTTGCCGGCGGATTACAGTCGGCATCCAGCACAGCTCTAACTCATCCAATAAGCCCAATACACCCCAGAGATACATTGGAATAAAAACACGCTAGGCTCCAGCTAGACCAGCCTGCCTCTCTGGCCACATCCAGGGTCTTCTTGTGCAAGTTTACTAGCAACAGGCTGAGAATGGGCTCAGAATAAAATCTGTAATCTCGGGGATTCTAGGAGAAAGGTTCACCATAAAGAGGCAAGAGGACAAACTTCCATGCAAATTCTAAGTTAACATTCAGAAACTATTTGGGCAAGTTTAATATTCAAAAGCTACTTAGTCATCATCTGTAAGGATCCAATCTAATTAACTGTTATCGAAAAAGCTAATTAAATTTGGCAAGACATTTAGCTATCACCTAAAGAGGACACAGGGAAGAAAATGATGATACTGACGGATGGAGAAGTGACAGATGCAGCTGACCACACGACCTAACCCCCACAGGCCCTTTTAAAAACAAGTGAAGAACCACAATATTTCGCTGAGGTCTTCTGATAGCTCTTCATCTTGTCTTGTTCATGTGAGACACTAAACGCTTTTTCCTACCTTTCTTTACAAAGGTGTTGATGAATTCGTGTGTAATTAACTCATGAAGAGGTAAGTTCTTCACAGAGTAATAGGGCCCAATGTCCATGACCACACCTTTTAGCTCTTTTGACAGCAGCCCACATTCAGGAATAAGAAATGAAACCTATTAGAATGCAAGAAGAACAAACGAAGTTATAGTTTATGAAGATTAACCCATGTTTATAGAAATGAAATATCCAAATTGCTAGTTATTCTTTCACAGGTGTTACTGGGACATATAAACATGGGCAATGTGATGGTTTGAATATGCTTGGTCCAGGGAGTGGCTCTATTAGGAGATGTGGCCTTGTTGGAATAGGTATGTGTGGGGAAAAAAAAAAAAAAAAAAAAAAAAAAAAAAAAAAAAACCTCGAGCGGGGGAGAGTCTGGCAGCAGGGTCCCACTGAGGTCCGACAGCAGGGTCCCAGGCGGGCTTCCCACACCACTGGCGGAGGGTCCCACATTCACGCAGCTGCCACAGGCAGGCCAGCAGCTGTAAGTTCAGCTGAAGGTTCAGGGTTCCAAAGGCTGGGAACCTGGCGGTGGTAGGCCCAGGTGACACGTGGAGTCCAGTTTTCCAAAGCTTTTATCGTTCATGACATGGTGAATGGGTGTAGATGGTGCGCGCCACCCCAAAAAGTCAGAGGGCCTGGCTTTTTATAGGTAGGGGGAAAGGGGGCGAGAATAACTTAATTAGCTACGCCCCCCACCTTTAGATAACTCATTAATATTTTAATCTCTGGAGGTGGAGACCTGCTAATCATGCCCTCTACCTGTGTGTTACGTGACTGATGGTGCAGGTTAAATGAAGTTACCTCGTCCAAGGCCCGACATCCCACTCTCTTTTCTTTCATTAAAGGAGGGGCAACTCTGCGTCATCTGTAGTCTACAAGGTGTAGGTTAATGAGAGATGTGGACCAGATGGAGTGGTCTGGAATCCGGGAGCATGGGGAGATAATTGCTGTCCCTGACAGGCAAAGTCCTGTTGGGTCCCGGCTATCTCAAACCCAGCGCTTTACGGGGGGGGGGGGGGGGGGGGGGAAGAACAGAGCTGAATGCCTTCCGTGGTTCAAAAGCTCGTTCGACCAGGCTATGTCCAAACCATCTCTTCACGACCCAAATCTCACTCTTTTTAGTGAAAATTTTGGATGAGGGGGTCAAAACAAAAAACAAAAAACAAAAAACAAAAAACAAAACACTATGTAGGCCGGAGGGTGTAGCATAACCAAGCCAAGGGTAATGGGAATTGAGGGTATGGTTGGGAAGGCAAGGAATCATTGAATCAATTAAATATAGGTTGTACAGTTTAAGGGTAATGACATCTGATTAATCTAAATAGACATTATGTTTTCCTCACTAACATGTAACTTTAGCTATGTGGCTGGCAAAAGAGTTCATCTGTAGCTGGAAGGTCTGGATCTGTCTTCTGTAGTGGGCGTCTCTGGGTTTTCGCGTGCATCTCTGGAGTCTGGCGTGGGAGTGTGCCATGAGACCCTCCTCCTAACCATATGGGAGCCGGTCTTCTCCTATCATCCTTCAGATAAAGACGTAGAACGCTCAGCTCCTCCTCCTGTACTGTGCTTGACTGGACGCTGCCAGGCTCCCACCTTGATGATAATGGACTGAAACACTGAACCTGTAAGCCAGCCTCAATTAAATGTTGTCCTTTATAAGAGTTGCCTGGGTCATGGTGTCTGTTCACAGCAGTAAAACCCTAACTAAGACAGGCACTCCCCAAGTCAGGGTTTCTCTGAGTAGCCCTGGTTGTCCTAGAACTTGCTCTGTATATCAGATTAGCCTTGAATTCAGAGATTCACCTACCTCTGCCTGGGTTTAAAGGCGTGCATCACCACCAACCTGGTAGGCAATAAATCTTTTAATCTATTAATCTCAGGCAAACAGATATTTGACTACTGAAGTTTTTCATTTCTGCATTTCAATGTGAGGTAAGAGACTATGCAGAAATATTGTAATGGAAATCTTACTTGAATCTTATCTTTTGCATATAAGCAATATATGTTATGTCCTTCACACTTTATATTCAAGTAAACAGAGTATAATTCAACATGCCTTGATTTGTTTACTCTGGAATCATAAAATCAAAGGAACTGCTCCTGGGAGCATAAGGGATTTAGGGACATTCAATTAGTTAGAAGCTACATAGAAGCAGAAGTGCTCCTGGAAGCTTCCATTTCCTTGATAAACCTAGGTCAGACCAGTTGAGATAAGCGATACATCTCTGACCGCAGAGATGAACCTTCAACCAGAGAGATGCAAAATCCGCGCGGATTTCAAATGCTTCCCAAGTGCACATATAAATTCCATCCCGCAAAGCCCCAACAACCAGCCTAGCTTGATCCTGCGGGACAAGGACGCAGCTAGTCTAGCTGAGAATCCTATCAGGCCGATATTTAAGGTGTAAGACATTTAAGCCCTTCTCATTTTAAGGTAAAGGTTTTGTTTGTTTGTTTGAGTTCCTTGGTTCCTCAAACTTCGTAATGCTTTGGAAAGATCCACAAGCTGATCCACAGAGATCTGCCCAAACTTAGGGTGCTACATGTTGTACAGGTCACACTCCGAACTTGCAGGTTACATTCCTAACTCCTCCGTGCCTGCCAGACCCACCACCAAGCTACCCAGGGATTCAATCCTGAACCCGGCAGTAACCACGCCAAATTTACAAACTAAAACTCTACTGTTCCTCTTAGGACCGAGCACCGCCTTGTGTCTGGTGCATGCTGGGAATTGTAGTCCTACGCAGCACCAAGAAAGGCAGTCAAGAACCGTGAAGAGACTACAATTCCCAGCATGCCCAAGGAAGATCTCCGCCCACTCCCGCATGTCTAGGAGGTCTTGCCAGGTGAAGCGTGGTTCTACCTTAAACCTCACCAGCCCAAGGGGGCCGGGTGGACCCGACTCACCCTGTAATTGTGATAGTGCGTCTCCACGAGATGCTTATGGCGAGACTTATCGTGGCCGAAGTTGGATTTCTCACAGACCAGTAAGTGCCGTGGCGCCTCTTGCAGCCTTCGCAGCGTGGCCATGTTAAGCAGGAGTCCAGGCGAGCCTCGCCTCCCTGCCCGCCCCTCGTCCCGCCCCTCACCCGGCCATTCGCCCCTTTCGGATTACGCCCCTCCCTCCACCACGCCTTAACCCTGCTTTCTTCCCCCTCCCTTTCTGTCAGTTCCTGGAGGCACTAGGTCTGAAGGTTCTCAAGACCCTGGCACATCCATTCGGTCCCACAGAGTTTCTCCATGGAGGAACAGTGGATATACTTGAGCAGGACTCAGAGAAGGCCTGCACCTTGCCACCTTATGAAAAGGAGGAAGATAGGATAGGCCTAGTACAGTCAGGAAATTCATCTGCTTTGCAACACACTGTTTTCCTGACTCCTCACATGGTCCAGTTCCTAATGCTTACCCACCCGCAGGCCCCTAAGTTCCCACTGAGCCTTCCCAAAATGACTTTTCTTTCCAGGTCCTTGATTGAATTAATCTTTTTTTTTTAATCTTTTTTTGAGGTCTTAAAGAATTTTTACTAGTAAACTTCTGGAATCACTCAGCATTTTACCTATTTCAGGAGCTTTGAGTCCAGTTGTTGAGTTGTTTTGTTTTGAGACAGGGTCTCATCCTGGCTAGCCTGGGACTCAGTATGTACACCAGGCTGGTCTCACACTTGATGAGATCCACCTGCCTCTGCCTCCTGACTGTTGGGATTAAAGGTGTGCATCACCACGCCCGGATAATTGATTTGGTTTTGGAGGACTCTTGTTGTCATGGGTTTTCATTCCTGCGTTTGTTTCTGTGTGTGGTTTTGACATCTGTTGATTTGGAGATGTCTGTGGGTTTATTTGCTGTTGTTCTTACTGAGCACCCTACTCTCCAAGACTCAGTCCCCAATATTATTTATTTATAAAGAAGAAAACACGTTGCTGGGACAGTAACAAAATGGAAGACAAAGGGCTGGAGAGATGGCTCAGCAGTTAAGAGCACTGACTGCTCTTCCAGAGGACCTGAGTTCAATTCCCAGCAACCACATGGTGGTTCACAACCATCTGTAATGGGATCCGATGCCCTCTTCTGGTGTGTCTGAAGACAGTGACAGTGTACTCACATACATAAAATAAATAAATAAATAAATAAATAAATAAATCTCTAAAAAAATGGAAGATAAAGAAATACACCCAAAGTTACTGAAGTTCAGCAATATATTACTGATAACCATGAAACAGAAACTTATAATACTAATGTAGAATATGCTAGGAGGTAATGATTATGTAGGGTAAGTGTGAAAATAGCAAGAAAATGAAAGCAAGCCTAAATTTATCATGAGAGGGAATAAAATGTTTTTAAGGAATGCAACAAAGGGAAAACACTAACAGTGTGCTAAGAAGAAAAAGGGAAGAAAGGTAGAAGGAAAGGGAGAAAGGAAAGCGATGAGATGTTGAAGCAGCCTCTTCCGGGGTGCCTGGAATAGGCTGGGAGAGGATGTCATTGAACTTGCAGACTCTTGTCTTGAAGCTGTATTGAGCAAGTGTTATGTGTCCTCCAGAGCTGTCTTGTCTTTATTAACTTCACCTTGTTCATCAGGCGCCTCTGCTGACCAGCTTTTCAGTCTACGCTTCAAGCTCTCTCATTCTCTTGAGATTCCCCAGATCATATTTCCTATGGTGCTAATGTTCTAGCTGAGGGGTTGTCTCCTTAGTCCTTTGGGAAAGGGGAAAGAATCCAGAGCACTGCCTGAATGGGCAGAGAGCTTGTCTTGTGATTTTCAGTATCTCTTAAGTATTAATCACCCACTGGAGAGATGCAGTTGTGGACATCAAGTTATCTATTGGAGCTTCAGAGTTCTTAGACTCGATAGCTAAAGAATAATTATTCAAAGACACTGACATTTTGACCAAAAAAAAATTTACACAAATAGAAATAGGGGAAATGAAAAAAAAGAGTAAAAGTTCAAAGTGTAAAGTGTTACCAATAGACATGACTAAGCAGAACAAAGGGTATGAGGAGGTTGAAGAAACCATAAATTCAAATATCAATAAAATAATGAACAGGATCACAATATTCAAGAACTCTGGGTTATGATCAATAGATCAAAGTTAAGAATTTATGAGACAGAAAAGAGCTGAGATCAAAACTAAAGTCATAGAGAATCTATTCAATGAGATTATAGAAGAATCTCCCCTCCCCCCCGCCAAATTTAGAGAAATAGATGGACATCCAAATACAAGAGACATTTACAACCTCAAATAGGCATGGCCAGACCCTTTTCATAACATAATGAAGACACAAAATTATAAGGCAAAGAAATAATAGTAAAAGCTGTAAGGGAAAAAATACTAACTCAGCTACAAAGGGGAACACAGAAGAATAACATCATGTCTTTCAGCTTCAACCCTAAAAGCCAGGAAGGCATGGAACAATATATAACAATGTTCCGCGCGCCTCTCGTGTCCCCTTCGCCCGTGAAAAAGGACACGGAGGCATCGGGTATTACTACAAACGAGGCTTTACTTGTAACAGCAGAAGTGGAAAAGACGTGGAAGGGCCAAAGACAGGAAGAGGCACAGCTTAAATACACCCTAGAGTGACGTGTTCACTTCTGATTGGCTGTTCACTCATCACCCAATATTACGCCTCAGGATTGGCCAGTGACTTTGGCGCGCTTTCTGCCTTTGCACCTGCGCAGTTAATTGTTTACTAGTGGGGAGGACACGATGTCCGCGCCATCTTGGAATGGCGGATGCTGACACGCTCTCTGCGGGTCCCAACATAACAAGACCTGAAAGTAAATAACTGCCAGCCAAGCTTGCTATATGGAGCACAAATGTCTTTTAAAATCAGCACTGAAGCCAATGATATTGTTCAGTTGGTAAGCTTCTTGTCTAGCACATACAGATCCCTGGTTTCTGACCCCAGAACCACATAAACTAGGCATGGTGTCAGATGCCTCTGCTCCTAGCATTGGAAGGTGAGGGCAGGAGGCTCAGGAGTTCAAGATTATCCTTGGCTATCTAGAAATTTGAAATCAGCAAGAGCTACATAATACTCCATATCAAAAAATTAATTTCCTCAAATTAACTTAATCATTGATGAAAGCCAAGTAGTGGTGGCCACACCTTTACACTCAGCACTCTGGAGACAGAGGCAGTTAGATCTCTGAGTTTGAGGCCAGCCTGGTCTACAGATCCAGTTCCAAGACAGAGAACTCTTTATGCAGAGAAATCCTAACTTGAAAAACCAAACCAAACAAACAAACAAAATAAAATCATTGATGAAATGGAGATGTTCCAAGACAAGTAAAAACAAAGACAGCTGATGATCACCAAGCTAGCACTTACAGAAGATGAGTAAAGGAATATTGCACATGGGGGAAGAAGAATGACAGTCTCAGTCATGAGAATGCAGAAAGAATAAACCAAGAGAAGAAAGCCTGAGTAAAGGAGAAGTAGGAAGGAATCCATCATGCATGCCAGCAATCCCTTCGTGCTGATGTGGGGAGAGCACAAGCAGTGATCCAGAAAAATCAACCAATAAAACTAGAAGAAGCTACACGCAGGGGGCAGAACCAGCTCAAGAGAGACTTGAATGTTACAGGCAGCAACGCTGGAGGAACAGACCCCTTGAAACTGGAGCTCCAGGTAACAGGCACAGGATTTGGTATTTTCCTTGCTTGATTTCAGCCTTTGTATGGCTGGATCTTTCTATGGGATGTTTATTCTGTGCCATTGTATACTGGAAGTATGTAATTTGCTTTTTGTTTTATTTTACAGGGGGTTACAGTTAAGAGACTGGACTTTTGAACAGTGTTGAGATTGGTACAAACTATGGGGACTTTTGAGGTGGGGCTCAGTGCATTTTATACCATGAACCTATGGGACCAGGAGCAGAATGTGTGGTTTGAACAAGAAATGCCCCTATTGGCTCATGTATTTGAGCACTTGATCCCCAGTTGGTGGCACTGTTTGAGAAGGTTGTGGAAACGGTAGGAGGTAAAGCCTTGCTGGAAATTTTTATCACAGCAGAAAAGTTAGTAATTCAGGCCTGGATGTAAAACCCAGAAGTCCAAAACTGCTACAGAAAACGCAACTAGATGCTTCAAGATGTAGACACAACCTAGGACTTCTGGAAAGAGTTCCAACAGCACGGGGAATGACCCCAAATATTGATTAAGACTACATAAAGTTAAAAACTTCTGCACAGCAAAGAAAATACTCAGCACAGTGAAGGTACAGCTTGCAGAATAGGGGGAAAGTTTTACCAAATATACTTCAGATGGGGGATTAATGTCCAGAACCTATAAAGAACACCAAAAATTAAACACCGAAAAATCCAATGAACAAATGTACAAATGAATCAGTTTTCAAAAGGAGAAAATACAGATTACCAATAGATATATGTAAAAATATTCCATAATCTTCACCACTAGAGAAACCCAAATTAAAAAAAAAAAACAAAAAAAAACTACATTGAGTTCTAGGTCACATCAGTCAGAGACACTGTCATCAAGAAAACAAACAACAAATGCTGACTTAGGGAAAAGGGACCCCTACACACCGCTGTTAGAGATGTAAGTTAGTGTGGCCACTGTGGAAATCAGTGTGGAGTTTCCTCAAAACAAACAAACAAACAAACAAACAAACCTAGTAATGCACTACTATATGAACCAGCTGTGCCACTCCTGGGTATGTACATACCTGAAGACTTCTAATTCAGTACATCACAAAGATACTTGTATGAGGCTTGAGTCAAGTAGAGCCAGGCTGACTCCATGTCAGGATGAAAACTGGCAGTTTGGGAAACTTGGTCTAAGTTTCTGTTTCCCAGATCTGGGAAGGTCCAAAACAGTCAATTGCAGGGGAAAAACACAATTAGATGATTAGCTAATCAGGAAGCTGCCCGCCACCAACTTCACTGTGAAGCTGAGCCAACTTCACAGGCAGCCAATCAGGAGCTGTAGAAGCTGCCCCGCCACCTAGCTTGAGTCAAGTATAGTTAATCAGCAAAAGGCCCCTAGAGTCTTAACCAATCACAAAGACATCCATACCCCGGAGATAAGGCCAACCAATCAAAGGAAAGAAAGGTAAAAGTCACCCAGCCCTACTTGAACAGGCTTTTAATTGACCCTGCCAAGTCCACACCTCTGTCTTCATTCCAATGTATGGTGGATGCCTGCATGCGGGCTCTCTGCAGAATAAATGCTCTTTGCTGTGGCATGCTATTTGAGTCTGGGGTATCACTGTTTGTGAATCACAGACCCTTATACTTGCACACTCATGTTTAACACTGCACTATTTACAGGTTCTCAAATGCTTCCGACCTCCCCCTCCCCACTCCTCCACCCCTCCCCCACCCCCAGCTTGTAGCCCACCATCCAAAGCTAGGAGGGAAAAGGCGATAAGTAGGACAAGGAGATGTGGACCTGTTTGGAAGTAGTTGGTTGGAGTGATTCCAATCTCTTTGTCAGGATACTAGCAGTCCAGTTCAGTAGCGTCAGAATGCCAAACACAAATCAGCAGTGGTGGCACAATCCAGCAGAAACTGCCAGGCCTCCACTGAATTGGCACAAGTCAGTGGGAGTAACCAGAACGAACCAGGATGCCAGGGAAAGTTCTGTGTGCCTCTCTTAACGAAGTGAAGATCAGCGAAGATGTTAGGCCCAGGAAGCATCAAAAGGCTAACTATGAAAGTGCCACATCACTGTCCACTGAGCCCTGTTTACACTCTCTCCGAACATTACATGTCCTCCAGAGGTCTCGCTGTGGATTTGGTTTATTGCTTATGTTATGTTAATCGGGTTCCTAATCACAGGAGAAGTCACACATCTGTGTGTGAGATGCTAAGGGTCCCTGCCCCCAGCTGGTTCTAATTGGTAAATAAAACTGCCAGTGGCTGGACAGGGAGACAGAGGCGGGACTTTAGATTTCCTGGACAAGGGAAGCATGGGAAGAAGAAGAATTTAGAATCGCCAAGCCAGGAAAGAAATAGGATGCAAGCTTGAGAGCTAGAGAAGACAGAGAACCAGCCATGCAAAAGCAGGGATGGGGGTGGGGATGGGGGTAGGGGTGGGGGGAGAGTGGCCCCAGGGGCCCCTCCCTCAATTGTGTCTGGGTAGCAAAGATGGAATATAGACTTTAGTAAGTAGTAACTCAGGAGTATTGGAGGAGAGGCATTAGCTACGTGGAAGTATGAGAGTGGCCCAGCCCTTGTGCTGTTTGAGGCATATTAAAATAGAAGGCTCTGTGTGTGTGTGTGTGTGTGTGTGTGTGTGTGTGTGTGTGTCTGTGTGTGTCTGTGTGTGTCTGTGTGTGTGTAAGCAAGGAACTCAAGCAATTTCCTCAAGCAACCGCTGGGAGTAGAGTGAATCTTGCCTCAGCAAGACACCACATGAGTCTGCCTCAGTAAGATACCACAGGAGCCTGTATCACATGAAATAACCAGAAACTTCCACTTCAATTTACAATAACCAAGATAGGGAACTTGCTTAGATGTCCATCAATATGAATGCATAAAAAAATGTGCTGGGTATGGTGGCACTTGGGAGGCTGAAGCAGGGGATTTACTGAGAATTGAGGCCTTCCTGGCTTAGCTAGGAAGTTGCCTACCTGCCTGGATTATGGAGTGAGACCCTGGCTCAAAAAACAAAAGCACAGAAAAGAAAACAGGGCTTGGGTACACAGTGCAATTGTTTTTAGCCACGACATTTCCAAGAGAATGGATGGAACTGGAGGTCATTATTTTAACTGAAATAACTCAGGTTTAGAAAAACTACATGATTTCTCTCATTCGTGGAATCTGGATTTAAATATGTGTGTATAGGGGTCATGAAGCCAGGAAGAGTATCATAAGAGTTAAAGAGAAGATCCTGAGGTGGGAGGGGGAATAAGAGGAAAGGGAGTGCATGTGAAAGAAGGAGGCTGTGGGGTGAGGGGAGTCTCAATAACAACACCAAAAACCAGTAAAAATAAAGCAAAAAGAGGGGACCAACAGGAAGGGTACGGGGAAGTGAGGCCGGGCAGTCCGGGAAGGCATGAATACAAATAGCATGTAATGACAAGTATTATGGAAAAACACAATGGAAAAAGCCCATTACTTTGTATGTTAACTTTAAAATTAAATTTTAAAATATTGTTTTAGAGCTAAAAAAATAAATATTACAATAATCAGGCATAATGATTCATATCTATAATCCCAGCATTTATAGGCTAAGACAGGGGCATTACTGTGAATTCAGGCCCAATCTGGGCTACATAGTGAGTTCTAACCTAACTATGGCTACAGAATAAAATGCTGTCTCAATCTCCCCTCCCATAAATAAATAAGAAAATAATATATAAATAAACCAAAATTTAATAGCATACAAATTCATGAAATTATGATTGTTCTGTATTTGTATTCCCCAAAGAATATGGCAATAAATGGAGTAAACCCAAGCCGAGATATTTGCAGAGAAATAGATCATATTCCAAAACCAAAACCATTTACCTAGTAAATATAAAATACTAAACAATGTACAGACACTTCTGGGCCATGGTACAATAACATTGCAAACAACTAAAACAGAATTGAAAGATAGTCAATTCCTGGAAAGCATTAAAAATATTGTTTAAAGTAAATTAATATTGGGTCAAAGTTAAAATCACAGTGCTCAAATACACATATTGGCAAATATATGCAAATATATACACATCTGTGTAGTGTTTGAGAAAGAGGTCTCTGACTCAGAAGCACCTAAAGTGACCCCTGCACCGCCAGGAATCATTTAACACCATCTTATTACAACTTGGCCCAGCAGTGCAGGGAATGTAATTACTGCAGACACCAGTGTGAAATCAGAGGCTGCCTCCTGCTGAGCCTGAACAGCACACCACACACCTTTTCTGCAACAGGCTCCAGGTCCTGCTGCAAACAACCTTTCAGGACGACAAGACTGAAGCTTCACTTCTCAGCAGAGTGGCCCTAACCAGACAGCTGCAGTGGAAACCAAAACCTGCTGTGATGTGAGTGTCTTCTGTTCCCACGCCTCTGGTCACATGATAGAAGCCATCCCAGTGTGCTGGTATTGAGAGCCTCTGGGAAGTGATAAGCGTGATTAGTACTCTCCCACCGTGTGAGAACACAGAATACACTGGGAACAAGAAAGACACTCTACCTTCAACTTGTGGTCTTCAGAACCATAAGAAATAAATGTCTGCTGTTTGCAAGGTACTCAGTCTATAGGGTTCTGTGATAGCCACGGTGGGCCAGTGAGATGGCTTGCTTGCCTGCAAGCCTGAGGACTTGAGATTGATCTCTAGATCTTACAGTGGAAAGAGAGAGTGGACTCCCAAAAGCTGTCCTCTAACTTTCATGTTCTTTCCATTACATGTACACACGCAGGCGTGCACATGTGTGCACGCGCGCGCACAGAGTAAATAAAACTATAAAGAAAAGAAAGTCAAGACACTTATAAGGTAAACAATATATTATGAATAATTAACTATTTTAATTAGTGATATTAATTAATAAAAGTATGATGTCAGTCAAGTGAATTTTTTTTAAGCCTCAGGTGTTTTGTTCTTTTGGGTGGGGAGGTAAAAGGCTAGATTTGGCAAGGACCAAATCTGAAGACTTCAAAGCTGGTGGCAAAGTTATATTTATTAAGCAGGTAACCAATTTATTTCTATCATAAATTTTATATACACAAAATTCTGCATATATGAAATGGTTTATTTTCTAAAATATTTTTTAAGATGGTTCATATTTTTAAAATGTTGAAGAAGGTGGGATATAGCCTATTTCCTGCATCGAAGTGTTAAGTTAGTGGTTTTCAGTATAGTCACAAACACACAGTCCACACTGCCGTGACCGTGAGGACATTTTTGGTACTGCAAACAAGGCCCACACTCTCTAGCTATCCTCAACACCTGCTTCCCCAGCAGTAAATGGCCACCCACCTCTTCTGAAGACTTGCCTTTTCTGGACATGTCTCATAAGAGGACTCACATAGCACAAGGCTTCTTGTGACTTCTTCCCATCACCTTGTCTTCAAGCTTACTAGCATGTCATAGCATGTGTCCGTACTTTCTTTTTATGACCACCACAATATATTTTTTTTGTAAACTTTTATTTTGAATAACTCTGTTTGAGGAAAAATCAAAGGAAGTGAGAAATACAAAGCTTTCTTCCCAGATCCTGAAGGGACTTCAGTTACTTCCCAAACTGGGTGGGGGTGCTAAGCTATAGGGTGGACTTTGGTTTCCAGCGACTGTGAATGTGGCAGAGTGAGGAAATACTTATTTTACTGTGGAAAAGGAGACCAGAAACACGACTAAAGAGCTAAAGGAGGATGGAGGGGTGGAGGAGGGCAGCTGCTGTTGCATATTGAACAGGAAAAGGCCGCTGGGAAGGGGCAGTATAGCTGGGGTTGCAGGCTTAAGGGAAAGACGATGGAGAAGAAGGGAGACAGGAGCTGGGGCTGGGAAGAGTCACAGTCCCAGGGAGGAAGGAAGTGAGCAGATAGTGCTGCTGCAGATGCCTGCAACCCTTCAGCTCCAGGGTATACCTTTAGGAGAAAGCCCTCATTGTCCTTCACGCCCACTGCAAGTATTCAGTTTGTTTTAACCTCTCCCTTAGGAGCTAGCTGTGGGACAGATGCTGTGCAAAGCATCAAGATGTACTATCTCTGTGTTTCCAATTTAGAGGGCTTACTATCTCATGAGGATAATATTTGTTATTTCTTCTCCATCTCTACCCAGTTCCAGGAAGCATAGTCTGTATAGAATGGGCAGATTACAATCATTGTTGATGAATAATTGAAGAAATGAAGCGTTTTATATTCAGATTTTTTTATTACAAAAATGCAGCATCTGAATGGCTAATTTCAGTTTTGCTGCATGAAAAGTTCTAGGGAGTGCTGAACTATGGAAATCTCCGTCTTTGAAAAAATTTTTTTTATATGGAAATCTCTTAACAACTAAACTCTGCACTTACAAATGGCTAAGGTGGTAAACTACATTGTGTGCATTTTGTTACAATGAAAAAATTAAGTGCATTATCAGAGATGTTGGTTTTATAAAGTTAACAGTACAAACCAAATAGGAACTGAAGAAGTGTTTTTCTAATATTGGTGCTCACATTGATGTCCATGACAGATGTAGTGTTTGGGGGCTGTGGGTCCTTTATCGCTCTTGAGTCCAGTCATATTCTGGGGCAGCTATCAAAGTATTCCAATATTTTAACTAGGCCTCAACTCTCTGAAAATGTTTTTTATTGGAGAAGCAAACCAGGACATTCCCTTGAGTAAGCTAACTTTGGCTTTCATGCTTGCTCTCTCAAAAGAGTATGATTTGTTTAGGGTGCTATGGAATTTTGCCCTCTTTGTAACACCAGCCCCTGTCTGCCCTGAACTCAGCACACAGTCTCCTCAGTGATACATGGGCATAATCTAAGACCTGGTGTGCACTGAGTGTGCTGGGACCTTGCTGAATTGTTGAGAATTACGCCTGCTTTTAGTTATAGAATGTGCTGTGCTTGTGAATGTAACATATAATTTCACTCCAGCGTGAACCCACCAAGTTCTTTCTCTCTCGTGTGGTCTGAAATTAGTATTTCAGAAATGAGAAAATAAAAATACTGATATGCTAGGGAAAGAGAACCCCTGTGGGTTTTGAGTGCTGTAGACATAACGTTGGCCCTTTCCCTGATCACAGGAAAGAGACTCTATGGAGAAGAAGAATACAGAGACCTGCAGCCAAGCCTTGAAATACGTGCTTAATGAACTGCTTTGGACTTAACACACATTGAATCTTCCATGTTTATAAGGCAGCATTTACGGTGGACATGAGGACATTACATATGTTTATTGATTTGGTTGTGCATTATGTTTTAATGTAAGACATGATTTTATTTTCTACAAATCAACTTAATTTCCATTTGGCCCTCCATCCTGATAATAACAACAGAAAAGTGCTTCTAGCTGAGGACATTTTCTCCCTCTGTTCTTATTTCATCTAAGTGCCAGGCACAAGTGGCGCACGTACTAATGCCATGCACTCACAAGAGCCTCTGCTAAGCCAGACCTCTGTTGTGTGGGTTGGCTCACTAGATTACAGGGATTCTGACTGAATGATAAGGTCTGGGTATTGTGACAAAGGCTGTCTCACATCGGAGAGACCAGCTCTTGTAGTTGTTCAGTGCAGGAGACTGGGAGTCTTCGTGATTCCAGTCTGGTTCTGTAGGAGAACAGTTGGCCTTTTGTCTATGTGGGAAGCCTGAAAAAGCTTCAATATCAGTAAAGGAATGTAGTGATGGAAGCAACAAGATAGATGAACTTGCCAGCCCGAATAAAGGCAAGGTGGCAAAATGGAAAGCTTCCTTCTTCCGTCTCCCTTTTAGCTTGGTTGCCACAGGAAGATGATGTGAGGGCCGCTGACCTGCCCCCACTTTAGGGAGATAACATGTCCATCCCTCCCACCTTTCCTTGGGCCCACTGGGAAAAAACAATATGCCTGAAACTGAGCCGAAGGCTCTACAGGTGGCCATTCCCTCCCTCTTGCTGCTGCTATGATTCAGTCTCTTTCCCCAGTGGCACTATCAAGAGGGAACCCCATCTTCATTCATGTCTAGTCTCTATTTTTTAGAATTTCGATAAGAAAGGAAACAGATGAAAAACTAACTTTGCAGTTTTCCTCAGAGCCGTCCTGGTTAGAGAGAGGTTGTCCGTTTCTTTCTATAATGTACTGTGTAGTTGAAACTCTAGTCACAAACACACATGTCTGCATGCATTTCCTTATTACTCAAGAAAATGGACTTTAAATAAGAAAAGGAAGTCAGTAATTGTAGGGCAACTGGTAATCAATATACCATCAAATACTGGGACCCCATCCTGTATGTATTAGTTGGTTATTGCTGCATAACAAACTAGTCTGAAATTTATCTCATGGTTGGCCTGGTGAGCCATTTAAGTAAAGGCCTGGCTAGGCCTTTCTTCATGTATGTGTGCATGTGTGCACATGTGCGTGAATCTATGTTGTCCAGTGCTGACTGTCTAGGTAACTCTACTTCTGGGCAACCTTGATTTTCCTCTCCAGGGTATCACACCCTCCAGCAGCCTATAGTGGGTTTCTTCCCATGGAAGTGGCAGGGCTCAGGAAAGAAAAAGTAAGGAGCATTCAAGACCTCTTCTCAGAGTCATGTCTGTCTAATTCTTCTGCCCAGAAGAGGGTCAGCTCAGATCCAGTGTGGGAGAAACACATGTTATCCAGCAATTGGAACAACTGTAAAACCACATCATAGAAAGCAAAGGCACAAATGAGGAAGGAGAAATACTTTGGCAGATGAGGCTTGACTAATATTTCAAGGGAAGTCTGAAGCTTCACAGCCAGTAAACAACTGGGCTGGGACTTAAGTTTTATCAGATGTGCCTGACTCCAGAGCCTGTAGCCTTTCACTCAACCATATTGCTAATACACCATCCCTTGCAGGTCTGGAGAGAGGTACATCTATAAGAGGCACGAGTCATGTCCTCTCACCACTGGAATAATCTTGGCAAGAGAAGGCCAAAGTATCTTGAAAGACCTTGGAATCATTTAAGAAAATCACCGAGGACTAAGTTTAGGAAACAAGGACCAAGCGATCTATATTTTCATTTCTAATCATAGGATAAATTTGAAAACACGAGTAATGCACTCCACATGTTTGTAAATTCTTTTCATCTCTCTTTGGTATTTGTAGGCCATTTATGATTTTCATCACAAGCCAAATCAAATGATGCCTGAAACAACCTCATAGTCTGAAAGCAAGGCATAAAAATAAAACTGCTGAGAAGCAGTTCTTCCTGCTGCAGTTTAGTCCAATGGCTGAGGGCAACCTGAAGGAGCCTTTGGTTTAACAGGACAAGACTGTTTCCAAAACTGAGACACTGCCATGGGGTAAGTCTCTTCAGCATCCATGGGGAAGACATGCAGACAACATATCCTTAACTAAGTTGGAGCTTCTCACTGAGGTCTCTTTGTTCCAAAGACCTGAGAGCCTTGGGAATTGCCAAAGTCCAAGGAAGGTTGAATAAATTAAATCAGGATTTCTGGAGTGGACCTCAGGCCTCAGTACTTTTTAAAGTTCTCCAGTGATTGTAGTGTGCAGACAAGACAGAAAACCATCACTTCAAACCAACTTGTCTTGGTGAATTACTTACAAATGTTTTCTTTTTCTTTTCTTTTCTTTTTTTTTCTTGGTTTTTTTGAGACAGGGTTTCTCTGTATAGCCTTGGCTGACCTGGAACTCGCTCTGTAGACCAGGCTGGCCTCGAACTCACAAATGTTTTCAAATGAATACAAAGCATCTACTATGAAGCTGTAGCCTTTCAGTCTTACCTACAATATCCACTTGCTGTTTTTGCATAGGCATACCTCTGCTGCTTACTTTGTCACTGATGCTTCCAGGTCCACAGGTTTGAGAGCTTATGTGTGCAGGACCTTGATAGATACCGTGGCCTTCACATGACACTATGAGCCACTTGGAAAGAAAACACTCACATAGAATTTAAAACCTTCATTGGAATATAGTGTACTGTGTTTCTTGCTCTTCATTATCAACGCTGGGATTTAGGAACACCTAGAAGACACATGTCTGAATGTATACGTCTGAATATATCCATGAAGGCATTTCCAGAGATGTGTAACTGAGATGAGAAGACCTGTGGCACCATCCACAGGCTGGGGTCACCGCTCTGCTTCCTGACTGTGGATGCAGTATGACCATCTGTACTTAAACACTCCTGTCACTGTGTGTGGTGGACTGTATCCCTTTGAACTGAACCAGAGTAAACCAACCCTTATGTTGCTTTTGTTCAGTAGTTTGTCATAGCATCAGAAAAATTAACTAATACAGATGCATACATACATGGACAAAACATTATCCTATAAAACTTAGTGAATTATTACAAAGTGCATATCGTTATAGAAGTAGGGAAAGGAAAATAAGTTCTCTTGGCAGCCATTTTCTCTCTTCTCTCAAAGATAACAACTTTTTTTTCAAAATTATTATATTTGTTGTGTGTGTGTGTGTGTGTGTGTGAATGTGGGTCCATGTGTGTCACAAAGTGTTATCAGAAGTCAGAGTACAACTTTGAGGTCTTGTTTCTCTTCTCTGCTATGAGTTCCCATTGCCAGGATATGGCAGCAGACACTTTTACCTGCTAAGCCATTTCACTTGCCTTCAAAAAAGAAAAAAAAAACCCTCAATACCCAATATTGTATGTTGATTTTAAAAAATAAAATCCTAAATGTTCAATTTTACCAATGAAGACTCAGTAGTCAGATGCTGGGGTGAAAGCCTGCTAACTCAGAGAGGCAGAGAAAGCACCCACCTGACCCTCCTACTCCACCAATGTCCCTGAAGGTAAATGCTCCTTCTTATCCATGCTGTCTTAAATGCTCTTCAACTCAAAGACTCTCCTTCTCTTTCCTGGGGTTTGTTATGTTTATTCTCTGTCAACTGGTGTTCCCTTTGCCTCTTGACCTGACCTTGACTTTATTAAGCTCTTATTTACAGAAAGCTTAGGTCAAAGGTGTGTGGTAGGGCTGAGCCACACCACAACAAGAAACAAGTTTTTCCAATTCACAGTCTTGGGGTTCACAATGTAACCAAATCTTCTGCAAAAGGCACATTAACTTTGTACTTTCTGACATACAAGTTTAGACGTACATGGGAAAAAAATAGTGTCATTGGCATTTCACCCAACTTCAACAACTAGCAATTATTTACCATTGTTTTCATCTACACCTTAATTCAATCTTCAGTGTCTTGAGTAAGCTTTCTGTCACTATTAAAAAATGCCTGATATAATGTGTTTATAGATAGAAGAATTATGACTGACATTTAGAGTTTCTAGTTCATGATCAATGGTATTATTGCACTAAGCTTGTGGTGAGACAGAACATCATGGCAGAAATGAATGGTAAAGCAAACCAATTTGTTTCATTTCCAGGAAGTGAAAAAGAGACTAAAATGTATTTATTTATTTATTTATTTATTTATTTATTTATATGACGAGTACACCGTAGCTGTATTCAGACACACCAGAAGAGGGCATCGGCTCCCATTACAGATGGTTGTGAGCCACCATGTGGTTGTTGGGAATTGAACTCAGGACCTCTGGAAGAGCAGTCAGTGCTCTTAACCACTGAGCCATCTCTCCAGCCCCCTAAGATGCTTTTCAAACTATTCCATAAGACAGAGAGAGACAAGAAACAGTGCAAACTCTTTTTATGAAGCTATTATTACCACTTACCAAAATCAGATAAAGATACAACAAAAAGCTTTTAAAATAATCTCCCTGATGAATATAGATGCAGAACTCAGTAAAATATTTGCAAACTGAATTCAAGAACACATTTTAAAAAAAAATCATTTTCTATGACGTAGTTGGCTTCATTTCAGAAATCCCGGGACAGCTCTTTGCAGGCAAATCAATACATGTATCATATAAATGGACTCAGGTACAGAGGCATATTCATAAGTTTAGAGAAGACATTGGACAAGATCTAACATTCTTTCACTGAGAAAGAAACTAAGAATAGAAAGAATATACCTCAAAATAGTAAAGGTTATATATGACAAACCTATAGCCAACCACATACTAAATGAGAAAATCCATGAATACATTTATTAGAATCAAGAACCAGACAAGGATGTCTACTCTCTCTATTCTTACTCTATATAGTACTTGAAGTATTAGCTAGAGCTATAAGACAAGATAAAGAAATAAAAGGGACACAAATGGAAGTGAAAAAGTCAAAGTATCCATAATTGCAGATGTTGTGATCCTATATATAACAGACTCTAAAGACCCCATCAGAAAGCTTATAGAACCTGATAGACAGTTTTTGCAAAGTGACTGACTACAAAACCAACAAGTCAGTAGCCTATACTTTGCTATCAACAAGCACATTGAGAAAAAAAATCAAGAAAATAATCCCATTCACAATCGACTCAAAAATAATAAAAATATCTTGGAACTACCGTAACCAAGGAAGTGAAAAAGCCTTACAATGAATATTGTAAAACCCTGAAGGAAAACACCAAAGAAGCTTCTAGAAAGTAGAGAGACTTTCCATGCTCCTGGATTGGCAGAATTTCTAATGCAGGTGATATGCCCAGCTTTGCTAACTCATTCTGAAATTCTTTGCAGCAGCCTCTTCCACACCCTGCCTTCACCTGATGGGTCTCTGCCAAGGACTCTGTCGGCACCTAGCAGCTTTAGGATGTATCCTAAACTTAAAGTATGTTGTGAAACTGTCCTCCAGGTAGAACACAGCAATTATCATCTTGAAATCAGAGAACTTGTGATTACCTACAGATCAGGGCTACTAATAGGAGTGGAATAGGTTTCTCTTGCTGAGATAAAGATTGTGACCAAACATACTTTGGGAGGAAATGATTTATTTTATCTTACAACACTCAGATCACACTCCAACACTGAGGGAAATGAGGATGGGAACTCAAAGCAGGAACCTAGAGGCAGGAGCTGATGCAGAGGCTGATGCAGAAGGATGCTGCTTAGTGGCTTGAGTCCCATGGCTTACTTAGCCTGCTTTCCTATAGCTCCTAGGACCACCAGCCCAGGGATGGCACTGCCCACAGTGAGTGGGACTCTGCCACATCAGTTATTAACAATAAAATGCACCATGGACATCCCCCACAGGTTAATCTGGTGAGAGTATTTTCTCAATTTTGGTTCCCTCTTCCCAAACTTTAGATTTTTTTTTTTTAGATTTTTTCCCCTAACTTTAGATTTTTGTCAAGACGACATGAAACTTGTAAGCACAATCCCTCAGCTGAGACTCCAGCCACTCCCTCCCACCTGCCCCTCATCTCCATGTAATGCTGCCCCAGTGACGTGTGGTCTAAGGAGTGCTAGAGTATATTGAGAGGTAGAAGGTTAATTGAAAGGTAGACTCTATCTATGCAGCTTTCGGAAGATCATTATTGGGGTTTGGGTGTTCTCTGGTGATGCAGATGTTTGGCAATCACTGACAATCTTTTAAGTAGACCCTAATTTAAGCTCTCACGGTTAAGCTCAATATCCCCGTTACTTCACCAAGCTGAACTTGGATGGAATTGTTTCATTATCTGCCATCAGCACCCTACCTTGGGCAAATAGGCACTTGTTCATGTCTCCCCAAGAAGAGTCACACAAAGCAGTCACACTCTTACTTGACCACGAATAACACTTGTTCAAGAGGACACTGTCATCATGATTGACCAACCTGTTTCTCTGAGAATGCCCACAGTGTCTCTGAAATGCAAAGTAGCTCCAGGAATGTATTTATAGATGTTAGGTGAGGGGACAGGATGCTTCTCCGTGAACTGGGAGAAGAAGGAAGAGGAGGAAGGGGAGGAGAAAGAAATGGAAATGCAGACCTATTCAGCCTGTCCTGCTGACACCAGTCACGGTGTGAGAGAACCCACTTCTATAAGAGAATATGCAGAAGGGTCTTGCAGAGTTGCACAGTGACCACAGCAAGATTTAAGGATGGGCTTCAGGAAAATGCTCTGGGTCTTTCTGAGTCTATGTGACTACCCAGGATTTCTCTGTCACTATCACAGAGCTTTGAACAAGACTAAGCCCAGACTCTAGAGAATTACATAATGAAAGAAAGGGGACACAGAACGAGATGTCCACAGATGGTCCAGGGAAATAAATGTTGTCTTGTTAAAGAGTGTGGGCCAAAGTCTTGTGGGCTTTGCTCTGTTGTGTTAGGGTGAGGGAACTGTCACACTGGAAAGCGTATGCAGACTTCAAATTGTCGTTGCCACCCAGCTTTACATAAACGTCATCCCTATGCACATCCCCACCAACAGTGTATGGGAAGGTGCTTTCCTAGTTCTTTCTGACATGACCAACTGTAAGATTTTCCCATTTCCCACATGTGCTGCTGATTGAATCTCAGTTTTTAATATTTCTGCTATTATTAGTAATGTCTGAAATATTTTCATGTTTTATTATACTTTTATATTTCTTTTTAAGAACTGCTTTTGAGGGAAGGAGAGATGGCTCAGTACTTAGGAGGGCACACTGCTCTTACAGAGACCCAAGTTCAGTTCCAGCATTGATATCAATTGGTTTACAACCACCAGTAACTCCAGCTCCAGGGGGATCTGATACTTTGGCCTTCATTGGCACCATTGGCACCATGCATACTGCATTCATGTACACACACACACACACACACACACACTCTCTCTCTCTCTCTCTCTCTCTCTCTCTCTCTCTCTCTCTCTCTCTAAAAGTAAATCTTGAATCCCTGTCTTTTCTCGATATCTTCCTTCTCGGGTGTTTTTTTTTTTTCCCATCAGTTTTATTTACCACACATGCTGCAAATGTTTGGTCATTGCATTTGATCATTCTTATGGTGCTTCACAATTTAGCACAATCATTATAAAATCCTCCTCATAAAGCATGGGATTGTGGCACCTTCATAAACAAATGGACCATTTTGCTCATGGCAGCATGATAATACTCACATAGTAGTACTGACACCTGCTGTGTCAAGAGTGGGAAGAGTCTGTGGGAAGAGTCTGCCCTGCACTGAACTAGCACGAATGCTCAAGGCTTCTGCTCCACAGAGGGAGACTGATCCATTGAACTGAAGTAAGAAGGCTGCACACAGCTGAAATGGACTCTTTTAGGTAGGCAGATGCCCAAGCCAAGCTTAGCAACGAGGGCCATGCCAGTCAACTCCCAGTATGGATGGAAGAGAAGGGATGCAGCATACTTAGCATTGGGCAACAAAGTTAATAATGTATCCCCACTGGTACTTTCCCTGGCTCCGCCACTTAGGCTGGAAGTAGAATTACTTTCGGAGCTCTGGCGTGCAGTTTGCCAGCAGTTCCCGCTGCACCCCTACTGAGGAGCCGGAAACACTTTTGAAAAGCATCCATCAGGGCTGCCAGCTTGGAAGGGGATGTGATCTTCCAAAGGATCCGCAGCACTCTGAGTTTGTGGAGGAGCCAAGAGACACCAAATTCCCCTTTAAAACTAAAATGATCAACCAAAACTAAAGGGGAATTTTAAACAGGGAAACTCGTTTTTCATAAATGCTCAAAATACGCGACTCCGAGGTCTATAGGAAGTGCAAGGAGCAGATGTTTGCCAAGGCTGCGAGCAAATGCCTTCCTGTGGAAAGTGGCTTATTTCTCTACACAAACTTAGGCAGAAAGGTGACCAAGGAGGTATATGATCTAATCTCGGTAGAGGGCCGTGTGACATGGTAACTTCCGTCGTATCACAGGCTGTCAGCCAAACTGGAAAGTCCAAGGAAGTCAATGTATTGAATTGCGGGACCAAAGAAACATATTTTCTCACATATTGTTCTGGGTTTGGACGTGTGCTCTCCACATGCTGGTAAAATGGAAAACTCATTTTACAAAATGGCGACACCGCCCCTTCATCGTGTTCAGAGCTCTTGGAAGGAAGCAGAGCAGGAACTGAGAAAGGACCCGGGAAATGGTTCTGACCCGAGTTCGAATTCTCAACCTCAAGTGAAAAAGCCAGCTATGACTGGTTCAATCAGTGGAAGGCAGGTTATAGGGGAGACTTTTGATTTGGAGTTGAGGCCTGCTCCACAGGACAGACCTTATGTCTGGGACGGTAGAAGTCCATTGTTGGGGAGGTCAGAGTCCTCAAGGGGCAGCTTACTACTGTCGTCTTGCTAAATGTGGAGGCTGTCAGATTGCCTTCTAAATCTTTGTGTTTCTATGCTTGTCTTGTCCAGATATGGTTCTCTCTGCAGGAATCAGCAGTTAGTGCTGACTTAGGACTGGTCAAAGCACTGAGAGTTTTTTTTTAACTGCTCGGCTCTAAATGGAACTCTGTATCAGTCTCCAGGGAGGCTCAGGGAACATCAGGAAAGAGACGACACAAAGAGTTTAAGAGCTAGAGGATTGGAAAAGCGCTGTCTTCTGGACGTGACATGGCTGTTACACTGCTGTCCTCATAGCAGCTGGAGTCACCCGCATAAAACCAACAGGATCAGCCAGCATTGCAGCAGGCAACACCAACTGGACTCAGTGGGTTAAAAAAGAAAAGAAGGGAAGGTATGAGTGAGTGGGAGTGGAAAGTGGGCGTGGATATGATCAAGATACATTGTTTACATATATTACATTAACAAAGAATAGTTACTTAAAAAAAAAAAAAAGCCAGGTGTTGCTGTACTTGCTTGTAACCCCAGCATTCAGGGGCAGGGACAGACAAGTCCTAGGAACTCAGTAGCCATCCTGCCATCCTAGCTTCAGGTTCAGTGAGAGGTCCTGACTGAAGGGAATATGGTTGAGAGTAATAGAAGGAAACACACACACACACACACAATGTCCTCCTCTGGCATCTGGATACACCATGTACATGCACACACACACACACACACACACACACACACACACACACATATATACACATACACACACACACACACACACACACACACACACACACACACTAGTTATAAAACAGACCACAGAAAATTTATCTTTTTAAGAACCGAGAAAGGAAAAAGAAGAGGTGAGAGGGTCCATGTACCCATATAATTCTAGAAGGGAATTTTAACAAGCACTTCATAGGAAAGGCCAGTCTTCTCCCTGAAGCAGTCCCTACAAAGAGCAGTGATCAGCAGGCAAGGGAAATAAAGTTGGCTTAGCCAATAAAGTAATCAGAAAAGAGAAAAATTCAACATCCTCGGGGAGCTGGCTCCCTCCTGCTTCCTGCAGTCTTTGCAGGGACAAAGCCAGTCACTTTGCTCCACAGCTGGGCTTTGGTGTTTGAGAGCTAGCTACCCAAAGGGAACTGCTTGGAGAGTGAACACAGCTCTTTTAGAATTTTTTTTAATAGCAGCTTTTCTGACTTTGGTCAGAAAACCCATGAGCTATCCAGAGAGCTTTTAAGATGTTTTTTTCTAGCAAGAGAGAGGTATCTCAAGCAGAGAGCTATCTACAGAGAGCTGTCTAGGGAGTCATCTTGAGCATACTACAAGGATGTCAGCTTGCACTCCATCATTTAACTTTGAGTTGTTTCTTTCGCCTCTCCCAAACCCCTCTTTCTCAGGACCCCCTCTCCAAGCCAAGGCTGGTCCTTGGCAGGTGGGGGTACTGGTCATCCCTAAGTATTCCATTCATGTGTAGTCCATCATACACCTGGCTGCACAGTAGGTGTTTTTAAATGTATCATCATCACAGAAACTATGAATAATATGACATCGTGTTCATGGCTGTGACCTCACTGGGAGATGGGAATTTTCAGCTCTATTACAATCTTATGGGACTACCATCACATATGTGGTATCTGTGCATTCATAGAAAGAGATGTGAATATGAATTTTATTCATTTTGTGAGTCTGTGTGAATGCATGTGGATTCATACAGACTCACAGAGGATAACCTTGGTCCTCTGGTGCTGTCCACCTTTAGTATTTTGAGATAGTCTTGGTCTTACTGACTTGGAGTTCACCCAACGAAACCTGGCTGGCCAGCCAGCAAGCCCCAGGGATCAGCCTGCTTGCACCACCTTGAGCTGAAATTACAAGCAGGTGCCAGCATGCTCAGATGGTTTTTTCAACTTGTGTTCTGAGGAGAGCACTGATGTCTTCATACTTGCAGCGTAAGTGTTTTACCAACAGAGCTACTTCCCCAGCTTGTAAGTGAATTTAAATACACAAGACATATTCTTTAAGGCAGAGAGAGACTGTCTCAGAGAGCGAGGTGGAAGGTAACCACGCGTATTATAAGCATGTATAAAACGACACAATGAAACTTCTTATTTTTGTGCAATTAATTTATACTATACTATTTTTTTATAGGGTCTCATTATGTATCCCTGATTAGCCTAGAACTTGCCATCTTGTTTGGCTATCTCCAAATTCAGAAATGCCCCTGCCTGCGTGCGTATTACAATTAAAGATGCCTAGCACTAATACAATGTTTACAAGCAAACCTCCCCATGTTCTTCCTGAGGGTACCTCACTCTCAGTTTACCTCATCAACCAGACATGAGGCAGGGCATGTAGGGCGACCACTCTGCCAGCCCTGCCCCCCATCTCTGTGGCACTCTGGGTCAAGCCCTTCCCACAGCTGTAAAATCAGCAGCTGCATGTCAACCAGAGACTTGGTACCATCCCTCAGGCTCAGTAGGATCTGCACACTGTAGTGTATCTGTACCAAGCACAGTTTATTGTCAGCATTTCCAAGGCAGAATCTGGGCTTTAGGGCCTCAGACATGCTACGTCTTCAGCAGCCTATGTTAAAAATTTGAAGAATTAATCTACCATACTACCTTTCAGGGTAGCTGTATGTTTTATAGTACCACCTACAGTGAATAAGGGATCATTCTTTCAAACTGTTCCTGACTTTTGTTCTGTGTGTGTGTGTGTGTGTGTGACACACACACACACACACACACACACAGAGAGAGAGAGAGAGAGAGAGAGAGAGAGAGAGAGAGAGACCTCCTTATGGGTGTGAGGAGATATCATTGCGGCTTTGATTTGCATTTCCTTCTTGATTAGTATTGCTGAGTGTGTTTTCATATGATTATAGAGCACTTGTGAGAAAGCCTTCTTAGGGTTTTCTTTAAGAAAAACTTTAGAATCCCACTGTTTGTGCTTTCATGGCTGTTTCTTTGTTCCTGTCATTTGGGGATCAAATCCAATGCATCAAGTGCTTTGCCATTGAGCCATGCCCAGTAAAGGATAATAATTTCACTGGCACAGAATTCCAGTACAAAGAACCTTTTTGTTTCCCTTCTTTTGTTTCTGAGGCAGGGTCTCACTATGTAGCTCTGGCTGGTCCAGAACTTACGTAGTCCAAGCTAGCCTCCAGTTTACAAAAACCTGCCTGCCTCTGTCTTGAGTGCTGAGATTAAAGGCATGCACCACCACACCCAATTCTGCTTTCTCTCTCCCTTTTCTTCTTTGCATGGTATCTGAAGAGACATCTGTTGTAATTCTCTCTTAACAAATCTATGTGATGTTTCATAATAACATGCATACATAGTGTATTTTTGATCATACCCCTCACTTTATCATCCTGTCTTAATCCTGTCCCAGCAAACCCCTGCTTCCTTCCCAGCAAGCATTCCTGTGTTGATGTCAGATTGTATGTGTGTCCCACTCCATTTAAATGGGGTTATTCACTTCAGCATGGATGGCTGCTTAGTCACTTGAGCAAGGGCAACGTACCAGTGGTTACACCACTGAGCAATATGGCTTTCCATGCCCTAGCAACTATTAACTCCTTACAGTGAGCCTGCTGAGCCCCTGCCCCAACCATGATGGGCTGTTGATGGGCAGTAATCACCGCCATGGTGAGTGCATAAGTCTAACAACCACACCCTGCCCAGGAGACGTCAGCGTTTTGTGACACTCTTCTCCATCCTCTGACCTTTGTGTATTCTTTCTGCCCCCTCTTCCAGGATGTCCACCAAGCCTTAGAAAGAGTGATATAGATGCCCCATTTAGGGCTGAGCACTCAACAGTACTTTGATATTCTAGGAGTCTTGCTGCATTAACTGTTACCTACTGGAAACAAAAGCTTCTCTAAGCAAGGCTGAGACCAGCACCAATCTATACGTATAACCATAAATGGTTAGAAGGCAGTTTGATGACATGTCCACTTACCAAAACAACGGATTGGATTCCCCTAGCAGGGCCCATGCCCTTTACAGACGTGGGCTTTTGGCAAAGTTTATAGTACCAGGCATGAATTCACTCCTGTGGAGCAGGCTTCAAATCAAATCCAAAGATGGTAGGCGACCATCGTACCAATAGATGCCTTGCTTACTGTGTTGCTGTTACAATTTGCAGCGCTCACAGCTGGATAAAACCACTGATAGCTATTCTGCATAGTAACTTCTGGCAGTATGAAAGCTAGTCAGAAGTGAAGAGCCTTCCAGCTCAGTCCCCGATTTGTTTCTCCATGCCCTGCAACACTAGGATCTTTTCACCTTGTTCTGTGACAACCAAGAGCCATGCCAATAGCATGTGCTGTTGCTATCAAGAGGTACCCTATCTTGACACTAGGATTTTTGTTTAAGAACTTATGGCTTCTAGAAGCAGGATTATCCGTCCATGAATGATACCTTCTCTCAACCTTCTTTTCAAATTATTTTTCAGGCAGCTTACACAACAGACAGTTTCTGTCCTAGTTTGGTTTCTGTTTCTGTGATTAAAATCATGACCAAAAAGCAACTTGGAGAGGGAAGAGTTGATTTCATCAGCTTGTAGTCCATCATGGAGGAAAACCAAGGCAGGAACTCAAGATAAGAACCTGGAGACCGGAACTGAAGCAGAGACTATGGAGGAATGCTGCTTATTGATTTGTTCCATGGCTTGATCTGAAGACCCCCATACTCGGGAGACCCTTCCTCAAGCCTCCGGAATCGCGACCACCCAAAAATCACAAGAAACCATACCTGGATGCAATCAGCAGAGGTTTATTGGGGGAGGAGCCGGCGGTCAAAAACGACAAGCTCTTTAGCTCCAAGAGCAGGGTTTTTGGCCACGTGTGGTGGGATAAAGGGTCTTTTATAGCATGGGGTGGGGGAAGGAAGGCATTTTCGCGCGCTTACACATGATTGGTTGTTTTACAAATTTTGAACATAGCACTGGGAAGACCAAGGGAGGGGTAACCAAGAACAGTGGAACATTTCAGAGAATCTAGCCCAAATGATCTAGAGTCACTTTTTCCGGCTATAGGGCTATGGCCCCACCTAGGTGATAACATCTTTATCTGTAGTCAGGAATGCCTTCCTGCCTTGGGTGAGGCTTGGGGAATGTAATCCAGCAAGTGTCCTTCACCTGGAATGTGAAGGCCTGAAATCTTATTTTCAGTTCCGAGTTCTGTAAGGCGGAAAAATCTACACATATTTCATAAAATGGCCTTTATAATTTTTTACTCTACAGATCAATCTGATTTTTCATATGACCTAGGGTGCACTTCCCACAGTGGACTGGGTTCCTTCATATCAATATTTAATCACAAAATGTCCCCACACACGTCCAAATGTCATTCTGTTGGAGGCAATTCTTGAGCTGAAATCGTCTCCCAAGGTTGTGCCAAGTTGACAAAAACTAACTAATATAGTTTCCGAATGGCTTTTTCATACATCTTTAGTTTGGGTTAACACTCCTCCATAACCTCTCCTCTCCTTACTCCCCAGTCCCTATCCACACTTAAACCTTTCTACTCTGTGGTGGTTCGAAAATGTTTGACCCAGGGAGTGCCGCTATTAGGAGGTGGGGCCTTCTTGGAGTAGGTATGGCTTTGTTGGAGGAAGTGTGTCACTGTGGGGTAGGGCTTTGAGACCTTTCTCCTAGCTGCCCTGATGAGACTCGCTTCCTGTCTTTGTTTGGATCAGGATGTATGTAGAACCCTGCTCCTTCTCCAGCACCATGTCTGCCTGCATTCTGCCATGCTTCCCGCCTTGGTGATAACGTACTGGACCTCTGAAATTGTAAGCCAGCCCTTATAAGTTATAAGCCCCTTATAAATGTTTCCCTTCTAAGAGTTGCCTTAGTCATGGTGCGTCTTCCCAGTGATAAAACCCTAAGACACACTCCAATATTCCTCCTGCTTTCATATCATGTGTTCTTTAGTCATGGTGCGTCTTCCCAGTGATAAAACCCTAAGACACACTCCAATATTCCTCCTGCTTTCATATCATGTGTTCTTTTATCCTTCTTCCCCCCAGGCTTTTTTCACCACCATGACCCTTCTAATGCATCCTTTCTTGCTTCCAGGACTTTTCAGGGACTCCAAGATTTGTCTTTCTGAACCTGGTTTACCCTATTTAGTATAACATTTTCAAGTTCTATGCATTTCTGGTAAACATAGCAATCTCATTTTTTTAGAGATGAATAAAATTACATTGTTTATAGGTACCACGTTGTCATTTTCCATTCAGTTGATGAACATCTGTGATGATTTCATTTCCTAGCTGTGATGAGCAGAGCAGCAATGGACATGGATGTCAAAACACCCATGCAGTAGGATATACAATCCTTTGGGTATATGCACAGGATTGGTGTAGCTGGATCACATGATAGTTCTGTTTGTTTGGTTTTTTGAGAAAACTCCAGCCTGATTTCTATAGAGGCTGCACCAGTTTACACTCCCATCAACATTAGGTGGGTGTTCCCCTCCCCCACCCTCACTAGCATTTGTTGTCATTTGTTTTCTTGCTGATGTAATTCTTACCCTTATTCCTCTACAGTAAGGTTAGGAAAGCTGGGGGCGGGGAGGATGGGAAGCTTTTCTCTCAATCTCCTAGTTTCTTCCTAAATCTTCTCTTTAGTTTTGAATTTCTGTAGTTTTACTGACATGTCCAAGTGTATAGTTTTTCCCCCCAGTATTTATCTGCCTATTTTTCTCTGAGCTTTTAGAATTGGTAAGGTTCATTATCTATTACTAATTCTGGAAAATTCTCTGCTTACTCCTCATATTCCTTGCTTCCTTCCCTTCTTCTTCACTAGCATCCCTACTAACATATGTTCTGTCTATAAATGCATTCTTCAGTTTGGGATATTCATATTCTGATTTTAAATGGTTTTTAGATGTGTTTGGTTTTTTTTTTTTTTAGTGTATGCGTGCTTTGTCTACATATATGTACATGCACCATGTGTATGCAATGCTCCTGAAGATCCTCCCCACTTTAGTTTGAATACAGCGTTGAGTATCTTCATACCGGAGAATAATTCAGACCTCAGCAGCACCTCAGATCTGCTACTGCTTTGCAGTGCAGCAGCAAGAATATCTTAGTACATAATAGATAAAGATATCACCCCCACAAAATAAAACTTCTGTCAGCTTCTCCCCTCCAGTGCCAGTTCTTATACATGTAGCTTGTGCTGTTGATACTTGACAATATTTGTAATCAGAAACCTAGATCCAAAAGTCTGAAAATGAATTTTCACCCCCAAATAAAGCAAATAACTTAAGGTTTATGCATACCATTAGGTCAACACACGTACAAGAAGAACTGGGAAGAGGACATGGAGGTGTTCAAAGCAAAGTTGAGTGGCGGAACACATCCAGCAGGTAGATGCTTACACAGAGTGGAATGGGGCGTCAGGAAAGGCTCCACACAGATTTATGTGCACACGTCCAGAGGTGAGATCACTCGTGGTAGACCCGTGTGCAGGGAGCTAAGGATGGAGGCCTTTTTCAAAGCCAAGTGATACGTGGTGGAATGACCCTTGGGCGCTCGGTGGCCCTGTAGGTGCATCATAGAGAGGTTATGTAGCTCTCTGATATTCCCTCATTTAGGCCACCCCTTCTTCCCAGCCTCAGATCACCTCCTGCATGTACACCGTAAACTTAAAGAGTTTGTTTCTGTCTGGGAGAAATCACATTTTTTTTTTAAAGCATTCTAGTGTAGTTCTCTTGGAAGTTCTGGTCATACTTTTGGAAGTTGCCCTGGTCTCTGGGGAAGATGATCTTGACTTCATACCCACGTGGACACACAGTGGACCTTGTGGACTTTGAGCAGTCTCGTCTGATCTTCTGCCTACTTGCAGGTAGTTTAAACTGGAGTTTTACTTATCCCCACACAGATTCTTTTTCTCTGTTTCTGATTCTCTTAGTATAACTGTAATGTTTTTGTAGACCAGGGTGGACAATTGTTAACTGCAAGAAGGTGAGGACAATGTATTTTATAATCTTCTAATGTTAAGCATATTTTACAAAAATTAAGTTCCTTCAGTTGAGGTTTGTAACTAGTAATTACAACAGACTTGTTAGCATAATCATGCCATCGAGGCTGGTGGATCAATCTGGCGTGTTTGTGGGACTTTCCAAAACCTGAGTGGAACAGATGGAGTTCTGAATTGTTTCTGCAGAAACAAACTGTGTCAGGCTTCTCGGAATTCTCAGGGGTTTATAGACATATCCCCTGTGAGCCTAGACTTTTGAAAATATTTTTAAATGTTGTATTTCAGATGTTAGTTTAAAAAAATGGATAAGCCTATTTAAAACCTCCTAAATCACCTTATAAAAAACAATTAAGTCAGGGCTGGAAAGATGGTTCAGTGTTTAAGAGCATTGGCTGTTCTTTCAGATGAGTCGGTTTGATTTCTAGCACCCACATGGTAGCTCACAGCTGTCTGGGGATCTGATGCCTCCTTTGGCCTCTACAGGCCTCAGGAGCTCATGTGGTGTACAGTCATACATGGAGGCAAAACACTCATACACATGAAATATAATCTAAAAATAAGTAAAAGTAAGTAAATAAGAATTTAAGATTAAAGTAAAAACAGGTCATGACAAGTGTCTTATGCCTTTGGTCCCAACACTCAGGAGGCAGAGCCAGGTGGGTGTTTGTGAGTTTGAGACCAACCTGGTTTACATAATACGTTCCAAGCCATCCAGCACTACATAGAGTGAGTCTGTCTCAAACAAACAAACATTCTGACTATGTACAGAGACCCAGTGAGGAAATAGTGAGTTACTGGGGATTCCATGCCAGGCAGCAGATTTTTTACAAACCAGTAACCTCATTTCTCCTGGTCCCTGGGGAATAACATCTGGGCAAGCGCATTGAGCTCCTTTATCAGTAAACCACAGCATCACCCACCAGCCTTGAGCAATAATTGACATTGTTATTCCTCTTAAATATAAAAATTGTCACAATAAAAGTAAGCCTTTCTAAAAAAATCTATTCTAATCTTAAAAATTGACCAATATAACAAATATTTTCATTTCATTTGATTAAAAAGTATTGTCCCAAGACTGAATTCAGCAACCATCCTTCCAAAGTCAGGAGGAAGCTGCCAGAAAATTCATTACATAGCTATGCTCCAATCATTGTCAAGATTGAGCTGTTTGTCATGCCACCTTTGAATGGTGCTGGCTTGGTGGC